>NW_027283321.1:7500-59704 GCF_046629955.1 Centroberyx affinis | reverse complement strand
GTTAGGTTGACCAGTTTAATTATTTACTTAGGAAGGTAAATAGGTAGGTAGTCAGTAAGTCAATTAGTCATTTGTTAGTTAGTTAGTGGTCTAAGACTCTGCTTCAATACAGCTGTTAGATCAGGACTCACTGATTGGTAACTGATACTAGACTTGTTAGTTAGTTAGTTAGTTAGTTAGTTGGTCAGTAAGTTAGTGAGTGAGTTAGGTAGATAAATGGACAGGTAGTTCATTAGGTAGTTAGTTAACTGTAGCTGTATGGCCAGCTAGCTTCATGTCAGTTTCCTCCTTGTCGTGTCCAGGCGACCCGGCGGCGGCGCTGCGTCTCTCCGCCCAGCTCATCTCTCTGGGAGCCGACGTCAGTCTGAGGAGCCGCTGGACCAACATGAACGCTCTGCACTACGCCGCTTACTTCGACGTCCCAGAGCTGATCCGAGTCCTGCTGAAATCTGCAAAACCCAGAGGTACACACACACACACACACACACACCTTCACACACACACACACACACACACACACATCCCTTATAACCTTTATCAACACAGTCACTGGCAAACCAAAATATAAAATGAATTTGTAGGGTTGGTGCAATATGGCAGATTAGGAAAAAAATCCCTTACATGATTTATTGTGAATTGGTAAATAAATACATCAAATTTTGGCTAATTTCGGCTGTAACATGGTTGGGTAGACAGAGAGCTTGCAGAAAATAAAGCATGAAAGGAAGCTCCGCCCCTGTATTGATCCAGCGTCAGTGTCATGAACCTTTTCATTGACCTGCAGTGTTATCGTCTCTGGTTATTGAACGGCCCAGTCCACACAGTGAAGACTTCATTAGGAAACACACTGCTTCATTATTTACTGGACTAATTTACATGAAGCTTACAGTATATTGGGTGAGGTTCAGCATAAATACTAGGCATTTATTTGCCTGTCAGTAAAATTAGTGTATTCATTTTTAGCAAACATCAAATCAAACCTGTGACCTTGGAGTTACAGGACGGTCTCTCTAACCACTAGGCTGCACTTCCTCCACCGTTGACATTGACTAGGCTAGTCCATTTCATTAAATAGGAACCACACCACTACATTATTTGGCAGCTCAGTGGGCCCCCGGGTCCCCTAGCTTCTCAAACCGCAGTCCCATGGTCGTCTTATCGTACTCTTAATGATTACCAGAACAAAGGTTTCACTGCTAAATTGTGGAGAAAAAGTGGGGGAGGTTGTGGTCTAAAGCTTAGACAAGCAGGGTTTTGACTGAAGGTTGCTGGTTCAAATCCCCGGACCATGTTTGTTCTCAACAGTTGCTGTCGCTGTGTTTTGAGCAAGACACTTAACACCCAACTGTTCCAGTGGAACAGATTGAAGTTTAAGCTACAAACATTTCTCTGTGGCAGAAATAATCTGATTGGTTGAGTTAAACCTCAGTGGGCGGAGCCAAAAAACAAATTTTTTCTGGTTAAGTAACATTAGACTGAAGTACAGTGAAAAAGACAAGATGTAAGAGAGGAGGAAGCTAATATTATGAAGCCTAGCGCTCTGCTGCTAACTGAAAAAATACATTCTATCCATCTAGGGTTAGCTAGCTGACCTTCAAGGTCAAACTAGCCTTACTAGCCTATAGCTATCTAGGTAAGCTAGTTAGCTAGCTGCTGACCTTCTGCTGATCTTCTGATGCCATGGTTATGAATGAATGAAAAAAGTCATTGAAATGTATATTTTTTTATCAGAGTTCATTCTTTGTCATTCAAGTTCACTTGTTAGCTAACTTGTGCTCTTCATCTTCACGCTCTTCACTTCGAAATCAAAATCAATAAATTTACGAAGTATAATAAATGTAGGACTACAGAAATTAATCTTGGTGACACAGGTGTCAAAATATATCAACAACAACACAGCAGCACAGTACAACAGACCTCTAACACACTAACATAGTGTTACAGGACATACTAAAAGGACTGTACCGATCACACTCCATAACCACAAATGTTCATTCTGTCCTACCCCAACAGTATAGTCATCTCTTCTTCTTCTTCTGTGGTGTCCACAGTGTTGAACTCAACCTGCAGTGACTTCCACCACGGCACAGCGCTCCACATCGCTGCCTCCAACCTCTGTCTGGGCTCAGTCAAGTGTCTGCTGGAGCATGGAGCCAACCCCACCGTCAGGGTAAAACACTGTTCTGCTCTTCTCTTCTCTTCTCTTCTCTTCTCTTCTCTTCTCTTCTCTTCTTTTCAAATTCTCAGTTTGTCTAACATTATTTACTTATGGAAACCTATTTTGTATTTTAGCATTTTATTCATTTCATTTTGCCCAAATACAATCCATAATCAAATGTCTAGAAAATGTAATCTTGATAGTGTGCTTTACTATGGCTACTCCAAAAAAAGTAATGCAAAATGGGATATCTAGCATTTGAGAATCAGATTTTTGTCCAAATATGATTGGTTCCTATGCTACTTGCTTCTCAGAGACAATGAATGGAGGCAAACTGTTCGGCTCATGACATCGCATCTGGTGTGCAACTGTGACTCAGCAGAAGTCTTTCTCTCTCTCTCTCTCTCTCTCTCTCTCTCTCTCATCTTCCCTCTCTCCACTGACATCATCAACCCTGTGAATATGATTGGCTTAAGAATTACCATAACATTTATGTTTAACAATTGCCATAACATTTATACCATAACATTTAGGCGTAACGTTTTTGCAGGTAGAAAGGCATACTCATCTGGGGGTTTTTTTTCTGTTTTTTTCTGTTTCTGTTTCTTAAAGCGGGCAGATGTGAAGGCTGAGTGGTTTGGGTTTCTGGGTATTTGTTAAAAAAAGAAGAAGTAGGCCAACCCATTTCACATGTCACTGCAAGCCTGCTTCAGTAAAAAAAAAAGAAAAAAAGAATAGCCTTAATTTCTTTTGCTACGTTTTCTTTCAGTCTCTGTCTCTCTCTCTCTCCATCCATCCTTCCTTCCAGAAGAATAAATGCCAACAAAAACAATCTCTAATCACATGTGTATGAGCCTGAAGCAACATCTCTCTCTCTCTCCTCTTCGTCCTTCCATTCCTCTCTCTGTAAAGTACAACAGGTGGTGACATCACCTGACACCAAAGATCAGCCAATAGCAGATGGCAATTTCAGCTGCATGCTTTTTACCATTAGATGTCAGGCTTTACACAGATTTGGGTTTGGGGTTTATTTACTCTTTAAAGCACCATATAAATAAAGTGGAGCTGATTTGACCACCAAAAAAAACCCATCTCACCCTATCCTTGTCTTCCTCTTCCCCTTGTTTCCTCCCTCCCTCCTTCTCTGCAGAACGATAAGGGCCAGGGGCCGGCGGACGTCGTGCCCGACCCCATGGATATGAGTCTGGACAAGGCTGAGGCCGCCATGGTGGCCAAAGAGCTGAAGCAGTTGCTGCTGGACGCCGTCCCTCTGAGCTGTAACCTGCCCAGAGCCACCCTGCCCAACTACGACAACATCCCCGGAAACCTGATGCTGACCTCGCTGGGCCTGAAGCTGGGCGACCGCGTGGTGCTGGAAGACATGAAGGTAACACCCAGAGTTAGGATCAGCGGTAAAACAGACCGCGCAATCTGGGAATAAAAGCCTCAATAAGTCAGTCCATATGCTGAGATTAAAGCAAACATTGTTTTATTCGGACATTTGTGCAAAAAATAAAGTGCAAAAACAGTGACAGTAGAAAGCAGCAAATGTTTCAGTCCCTCAGGCTGCGTTCACAGCCAGCAGGTTCTGATCGGTTTATCTGAACTCTGCAGTGTTTCCTCTGTAGTTCAGTTCATTTGTCCAGGAGAGAACGATGCCACTCTAACTCTGGTGGCACCAAATAACGGCACCGAGAGTCTCAGTCTACAGGAAACCACCCCAAAACGCTAGGGATTATGGGTAGAATGAGACTGGTTCCTCAGGCTTGGAAAGCCTAGCAGAACAAAATGAAGTCTCGACTGATACTCATTTTCAGCTATTTCTTCATGTGTTCTTAACTGGTATGAACACCACAGAAGAAGAGACAGACAAGTCCATCATGCTGAGCTGAATTTGCAGAGACTAGAATCAGATTTGTTTTGAATCTCTAAAAACTCTGTCCAATAAACAAGCTACTTGTGACTCATGTGAATTTTGCTTAAAAGCCCTGGTTCACTTGTAATTGATCAGTATGAACATAAATGAACCAAATAGAGAAATGCAACAAAGTAAACTTTTCCACTCTGGATAGCACTGATGTAGCACAAATGTCTGAATTAAACAATTTTTACATCAGTCCCGAATTTCCCCAAGGGGATTAATAAAGTGATATCTTATCTTATCTTATCTTAACATATGGACTGACTTACTGGGTCTGTTTTGCCCTGACTGCATGTTGTGCAGGTCGCTTTACGCCTGATCCTTGTTTTGTTTTTCAATCAACTTGAATTTTTAAAGTTTTAAGTTTGAATTTTTTTCAGTTTAAGTCGCTTCGCTGCTGAGAACCAGAGGTAGACATTACAGTCGGGAAACAGCAGGTAGACAGTAGCTGGGCAGCAGGGGGCCTAGAGAGTAGGGAGACTGTTCTTCAATCAGAGGACAAAGATTCAAACCTCCCACCCTGCTGAAGTGTCCTTGAGCAAGATACTGAATCCCTACCAGCTCCAGACCCTGGCCTCTGACCTCCCTGTGGAGGGGGATGGTTTCTCCATGGTGATACATTAAAGAGGAACTAAACCCCAAACCCAAACCTGTGTAAAAAGCATGCTTCTGAATTAGCCATCTGCTATTGGCTGATTTTTGGTGCCAGGTGATGTCACCACCTGTTGTACTCTAGAAGGTGACATCACCTGGCACCAAAGATCAGCCAATAGCAGATGGTAATTTCAGCAGCATGTTTTTTACCATTAGATGTCAGGCTTTACACAGATTTGGGTTTGTGGTTTAGTTACTCTTTAAGTTTTACATCATTGTTAATGTCATTAAACATATTTACAAGTCATAGTGTGATTGTTGCAAAGTCTAGTCTAGAATAACATAAGTTTCTTAATTTGTTTCAAACTGAGACTCAAGATTTAGATTTTCTCTCTGGGAACCATCAAAACATACTAGTACTGTAGTCATGTTGGGAGCCACCAGCAGCAGGCCTGTAACATTTAATTAGTTGATATATCAATCAATCAATCAGACCGTCAATGGGTTAGTAGAAAAGGGAGAACATTTTTACACTTTCTACTGAATGCATGGTTGCAGGATAGAGTCAGGATGGGGCTGCTTCTGTCATGGCTGCCGGTTTACTGTATGAGGCTCTGAACAGTCTGTTCTCACTGTGTAGCTCCAGAGAGACCAGAGCAGAGACGACAGCTCGTCTGCAAACCAACTCACACAGGTTGGTCGGACTGGAACGGAGACTCACTGTGTTGCAAACATGTTCTCTCACATGGCAAACTAAAATCTACTCACTTTCAGTCCATCTGTAGATTTTTATATATGTGCCAAGTTACATTTCCTCCCTTCCCTTCCCATAAAACATCACCAGGGTATCTGTACAGTCTGACCTGGTTAGGCAGACTTTCGCTGTGGCTAAAAACACCTCTAACTTAAAGGATAAGTTCATTGATTTTGGACCTATATATAATTTGAATACCTGCAGTACTTGGACCCACAGAGAATATTGACTCCAGAGTCAGCTGTCAGTTGAAGTACTACAGGCATGTAAGAGACAAATTACATACAGGTCCAAAATCGCCAAACCTATCCTTTAAGAGTTATTTCTTTAAAACAGTGCAAAGAAATTCTGCTTGCATTTAGATGCACTCAGTGAAATAAACAAGAAAATTACTGATTTGACCATAAGTTCCCGGTCTGCTCCTGTCAGGTGTTTGAGCAGCTTGGTCCCATCTGAATGAACGGCTCTTTGCAGGGGCGTACTGCACCAAAATGCACACATGCAAACAGATATTGTATCGTTGAATCACTGTGACAAAACATTTCAAATAAAAGCAACAAAAAATCGCAATTTATTTTGCATCTGACAAATATATAATGGCATCGTGAGCTCATACAATTTTGTAAAATGAGCACGAAATCTGAAATGCATATTACGTGTTGTGGACACAAATTATGTAAAGCATACGTTCCTCCACCACGAATTGGACACAGCATTTTCACCTGTTTGTCACACGAAAAGGTTGGCTAACAGTTAAGTTTAGGCAATTAAAACTTTGGTTTGGTTTTTAAAACTTTGGTTAAGGTTTGGGTTAAGGTTATGGTTAATAGTGGTTAGGGTTAGGGTTAGGGTTTAGGTCTTAGGGTTAGGGTTAGGGTTAGGGTTAGGGTTTAGGGTTAGGGTTAGGGTTAGGGTTAGGCTTGGGTTAGGCTTGGGTTATGGTTAAACAAGTAAAACTTTAGCTAAACTTCACTCACAGTTGAAATCTTCTTGGTATTTCTAGTTGTGCCTCCTTGACGAAATCCTTTCTTGGTGGGAAAACGTATTTCTCTCACTTTTCGTGCATGAAGGTTGAATTAGCATTTTATAACTTGGTGCTCATGTCACAAAATTTCAGGAGATCAGGCTGCTGATGGCGCACATGCCCTCTCAGTTTAAATGGGCATAATGCTAGTGGCTTTTGGCAACACCGTGGGCTAAGACGGTACTCCGAATGCAGGGAGTGAGGTGTGTTTTTTTATTTTATGTTTTCTCAAAAACTATCAATCCAAATAACATCAGTCAGTGTAATTTTGGTGTCTGGGAATCTTCTCTGGAGAAAGCATGAGCAGCAACTATCATGGGACCAAAGACTGCAGCAGAAAGCTGATAAAGTAGTGCTTAAAGGAGGTTCCTTCCCCATGTTCTGTTCACAGAACTGTGAGTCTGTGTTACAAGTGTCAGGTATCGTACCTTACCTAACCTTACCTTACCTTACCCAGCTCACCTGCTTTACACCTGCTGAACCCCAGCCTCTCCACATTAAAGATGTTTTACACCTGATGTACAACACCTGTCTGGCTCCATATAACATATCCTGTCTTACCCACTTACTGTGTAATGTATCTTGTAATTACACTAACTATATACATGTCCGACCCCATATAACATACCTTACCTTACCTTACCTTACAGGAGTACACAGTGTTTTTGGTAGATTGTCCCGTTGGTCAACTTAGCTAAGTGATGAGAACATAGACACGGAAATCATGCATATGTCCGCGGTAGATTGTTTGCTCTGGTGTTCCATGCTAACACTTTAGCATTCACTGCATAGCATACATAGTGTATGCTAAAGTGTTAGTGTATGCAAAAGTGTTAGCATGGTTAGCATTCACTGCATAGTATACATAGTGTATGCGAAAGTGTTACAGCATGGAGCTACTATCACTCAATATAGTGTACGTTAAAGTGTTAGCATGGAGCTACTATCGCTCAATATAGTGTACGTTAAAGTGTTAGCATGGAGCTACTATCGCTCAACATAGTGTACGCTAAAGTGCTAGCATGGAGCTACTATCTCTCAACATAGTGTATGCTAAAGTGCTAGCATGGAGCTACTATCACTCAATATAGTGTACGTTAAAGTGTTAGCATGGAGCTACTATCACTCAACATAGTGTTTGCCAAAGTGTTAGCATGGAGCTTCTATCACTCAACATAGTGTATGCTAAAGTGTTAGCATGGAGCTACTATCACTCAACATAGTGTATGCTAAAGTGTTAGCATGTAGCACTGGAGCAAATGATCTACCGGGGACACATGTATGATTTTGGTTTCTATGTTTTCATCGCATAAGTTGATAAACGCGACAATCTCCCAAAAACTTGATGTTTTCCTACATAGATTAACTTCATGTGATATCTGTGTGTCTGTAGGTGACTGAATTTTCCATAGAGACAAAACTTTGTTGTCTGTACTTTATTTGCTGTTCAGGGAACAAAATGAGGTAGATGATAGAAGACTAGACCTACAGCGGCATTGACTCTCTCTCCCTCTCCCTCTCCCTCTCCCTCCCTCTCTCTCTGTCTCTCTCTCTCTCTCTCTCTCTCTCTCTCTCTCTCTCTCTCTCTCTCTCTCTCTCTCTCTCTCTCTCTTCTCTCACTCTGTGTCTCTCTACCAGTCCGGTACTCTGCGGTTCTGTGGTACCACAGAGTTTGCCAGCGGTCAGTGGGTCGGTGTGGAGCTGGACGAGCCGGAGGGGAAGAACGACGGCAGCGTGGGGGGGGTCCGCTACTTCATCTGCCCCCCGAAACTAGGTAACAGCTGCTGCCCAGGAGCCTTTGAGCAAGGCACCGACACCCAGACTGACCCAGTGGAGCTGCTCAGAGCCCGACAGTACAAGACTGGCTGTACTGGGCAGCTCCCAGTGGCCAGTAATAATGCTAATAATAATAATAATATTAATAACAATAATAATAGTTATTCTCACATTACAGTAACTGTTTCTCATGGTATCACTACAGTAGTATACTGCATTTGCATTCCCAAACTATATAATATTACATTCTCATAATATAATCTATGAGAAAGTAATATTACTAGGCTTCTATATACTACTAATAATAATACCAATCTATACATCACAGTGACTTAGATTCAATTATACGTTGTTGTTTTTTTGTTTTGTAACCATGCAAATAAATTAAGATTTTTTTTTTACTAATGAAGTTTAGCAAGAGAAAATGCTTTTTGATGGGGATGGGAACAGAAAAAAAAGGGAATAAAGTAAAGTAATAATAATAACAACAGCAAGACAAGATAAGAAGGCTAGTAGTTGGCAGAAGGCAGCAGAAAAAAACACAATAAAACAGTAGTGTAACAACACAGACGCCAGTAAAAGGATTATAAAAGAGCAGCAAAAACTTAGGAAAACACTGACAGAGAAGTGACTCACCCTGTACTTTTCTGTACGTTCACCTATTCACACAAAACGTTACGGTTTCCCATGCATTTTTAGATTCTTATACCCTCCCAAATTAGGTAAAAGACTGCTAACCTTCTTCACATAACTCTGATAGTTGACCCTGGCAGTGTGAGTGCCTTGCTCTGACCTTTTGACCCTCACTTCCACAACACTGACTTTGAAATGAAAGCGGAGTCTCTGGGGTTTCAGTGTCCGTGTCTCCGTCTCTCCTCCCCTGCAGGTATTTTTGCGCCCGTGTCGAAGATCTCCAAGGCGGCGGAGGCGACGCCCTCCTCCGTCACCTCCACCCCCAGAACCCCCCGCATGGACCTGGCCTCCCGCCTCGCCGGCAAGACCAAGAAGGAGAAGAAGGAGAGGGAGAGGGAGAAGGAGAGAGAGAAAGGTAACTGCTGTGTCTCTGGCGCCTCCTGGTGGCAGAGGGGGGGGGGTATTCCGTCTGGTAAATTTGTATTTGGTTGGGGATTATCTACTAAACCTGGCAACCAACCTGACATTATCTGAGCTGGCCTGATGTTTTACCACACTGATGCTGCTGATACTGCAAACACATGAAGAGTTTCTTTCCTGAATGAGATATCCACTGTTTGAAAAACAAACTGACATCTGCTCTTACAAAAACAATGGCTGAGTGAAATATATTCATGTAACCTACTGTATTATTATAATAATAATAATCCATTTTATTTGTAATGCACTTTTCATGACAAGTAAATCTCAAAGTGCTAAAACGAAGTGCATAAAAACAACTAATACAAAGCAATAATAAAGCTCCATTAAAAGCAACACAAAGTAAAAAGGCCTTGTTAAAATGGAACAAACACAGAAAAACTTTACTTAGTATTATATGAGTATTAATTTTAATTTTTGCGTAAACTGTCACCAAAGAGGTAATTCATTAATTTAGCCTTTTGTATAAAAACTGAAAATTCCCAAAATAATGTCTGGTATAAAAGTAAAGCACAGTGTGGCTTTTAATGTGAGAAGTCATTGTAAGACCTTTGCTTACAAAATAGCTCTAATTTTGAGGATAGAATAATCTGTGTTATTGGAATACCAATAAGTTTCACTAAGCAAATGTTTTCCAAAAAAAAATATTTATTGTGTTTTGGAATAAAAACCCTTAAAGTGCCAAGAATTATTTGCAACAAGGTATGAATGTCATCTGTCCATCTAAGAAATGTCAGAGAACAAAAAACCCAATCATAAGCTCCGTTCACACTGCAGGCCTTCATGCTCAATTCTGAATTGCTGTCTATTTTTTTTGGATGACTGCTCATGTCTATTCTGGGATGTAACCCAAATACGACAATCTGGACTGACAGATGAGCAGAGTGACGACTAAAGACGTCCCATCAGTTTTTGTTCCAACACATTTCAGTTCCAGTCTGACTGAACTGAGGCGTCAAATCGTCTCGTTTCCTTCATGCTAACGCTGCTCAGACAAGCTAACTGGTTTAGGTCAGAGTTACTTAATAATAATAATAATCTTTATTTATAGAGCACTTTTCAAAATCCACATTACAAAGTGCTTCACAAAGGCAGCAAAATAAAACAGACAAGTCATGAAAGGTTTTAAAAAATCATCAGGTTTTAAAAGAAAACAGATAAAAACAATTTGGTGTATAAAAACCAATACAGTGTAGGAAAAGATAAGAATAGGAAAAGAATAACATTTTTTAAAGGAAATAAAAGACAGTTCAAAGGAAATTAAAACTCAGGTAAAATCAGGATGTGTTAAGAAGGGACTTAAAGGAGATCACTGACTCAGCCGACCTGATGACTTGTTGTCATGGTAACACTGAAAAATTTTGAGCTCAAACACAAGTCTCACGTAGGTCGCATGGCTCCATGTGATCCAGATCAGATTTGAAAAACTGCGACTCCATGCAGCTTTTTGCCGTTCACACTGATGAGAAAACATCAGAGAGCCGCCGCAGTGTGGGCGGAGCCGTATCTGAGGCTGTGACTCTGCTTCCTGTCTCACAGCCCAGAGGAAGAAGGCGTCGGTCGCCAGTCTGGACCCAGAGGGGATGAAGGTGGAGGTCGGAGACCAGGTTCTGGTGGCCGGACAGAAGCAAGGCACCGTCCGCTTCTACGGCAAGACAGACTTCGCTCCAGGTCGGTGTTCGGGATTCCTCTGTGTGGTAGAAGTTCCCTCTAAGGCAGTGATTCTCAACCTTTTTCATATCAAGGACCACTAATTTAGTCCACATTAGGGCCACGGACCCCCATTTGATGAGATTTTGTCTGTCAGACCCAAATCTGAGAATATTTTTATTGTTAGATATGATTTTGTCCTGAATTCCATGACTATCTGTATTGTAGGTAGAGAGATAACAGAGAAACTATGATCAAAATAGTCATTCTTGTACATTCTCTAATTGTGTTAACTTCTTGTAAAAGAAATAATGCTGAAGTTTAACAATTCATCAATGTGCTGGGGACCCCCTGGAACCCCCTCAAGGACCACTGGTGGTCCCCGGACCCCACGTTGAGAACCACGGCCCTAAGGGGCGCTGCAATGTTTGGTTACTTTTCTGAAACTTGGAGAAATGATGCATCTCACTAGTCCGGCTCCAGACTCCTGAATCTCGTCCCGCCCACTTTTCAGATTTTGTTGAGCAGTTCAGAGAGTCTGCTGTTTCCCTCGTCAACGGCTCGGAGAAACAATCAAACCAATCAGAGCCTTCGTGGGCGGGACTAAAGTTTGAACCGGTCGCGCAATGGTTTTTCATTGGTGTTTCGGCAGAATAGATTTGTTGAAATCACCTCCTTAACCAACAGATTGTCTTTGCAAAACCAACATTCTTGGTGCAGTCGGTAATTCTGCTGGCTAACCATGGATGTAAATATATATATATACGATATATAGTATGTATACAGTATATGTGAATAATGTTGTGGTAACGAAATGGACATTCAGTCTGAATATCAGGCTGCATCTCACTGCTGCGTTCCAGCATTCAAAATGACACTGATTGGCCCAAGGCAGTTACAGCTCAAAACAAGGAGACAGACTGGTTCCTGATTGGCCCGATATGTTTCCGGTTGCCTTGTTTTTGAATGTAGCGCCTCCAGGCTCTGTTAGTTCTGTCTGCGAGCCTCGTCATGTAAACTCCTATATAACCTACTGTATGTAAGAGCAAAACAGACTGACAGTGTGTACTATATCCCAGTGGTTCTCAAACTTTTTCACGTCAAGGACCCCTAAACTGACACAAATTAGACCACGGACCCCCATCTGATAAGATTTTTGCTTTTAGATGTTTTATTACAGAAAGTGTATGAAACCCATGACCAAAATAGTCATACATTCTGTCTTTGTGTTACTTATGGATGGCATTATAGTGAAAATAAATTATTCCCTTTTTTGCTGGGGACCCCCTGGAACCCCCTCAAGGGCCCCTGGGGGTCCCCGAACCCCACTTTGAGAACCACTGCTTA
Source organism: Centroberyx affinis (assembly GCF_046629955.1). NCBI lineage: Eukaryota > Metazoa > Chordata > Actinopteri > Beryciformes > Berycidae > Centroberyx > Centroberyx affinis. The sequence goes on along the minus strand of NW_027283321.1, from coordinate 47,367 downwards.
TATCCTATTGATTTATTGGTATTTTAATGTGGAAAAGGTTGCATATGCAGCTTTCAAAATACTTTAAACTCTAAAAAGTCAAGACCAAGCTTGACCTGGGTTGTGTGTATGTGTGTGTGTGTGTGTGTGTGTGTGTGTGTGTGTGTGTGTGTGTGTGTGTGTGTGTGTGTGTGTGTTGTGCGTCCCTGCAGGTTACTGGTTCGGTATCGAGCTGGAACAGCAGACAGGGAAACACGACGGCTCGGTGTTTGGAGTCCGCTACTTCACCTGTCTGCCCAAATATGGAGTGTTCGCCCCGCCCTCCCGCGTCCAGAGGTAACGATGCGTTCAAGAACGGCTCCGAACTGGGAAGGTTTTCCGGTTATTTTATTTAGATCCAGTAAACTGACTTGTTTCGTCGTTGTCTCGTCAGAATCGGAGGACCCAAAGACGGCACACAGACCGACAACTCCATGGTGAAGAAAGTCCACCAGGTCACCAGTAAGTACAGCACACTGCTCTGTGTGTGTGTGTGTGTGTGTGTGTGTGTGTGTGTTTTTCTCTCCATCATGTTGGTTTATCGATCAACTACCTGCTATCACATGTGAAATTTCCTCTTTCCCATGTGCAAACAGCATTTTCACCTGTGAATTATCTCTTTGCATATGACATGAAATTTTCACAAATGTGGGAAAAATACACTTTTCACCTGTGGATTTAAATTTTGACATCTGAAGTAAAAACTGCTATATGTGATGTCAGAATACAACGTGAAAATAATGAAAACCAACATGTGGCCAAAAAGCACATGTGCTTTGACTTCACATGTGAGTTTTCACATGTGACTTTTTTGTAAAGGTTAAGTCCTGGACTCTTTTGTCTCCTGTCTTCAGCAGTGTAAACCCTCCTGAACTCAGTTAACCCACCTTGGTTTTTGTGTCAGACTGATGCCAAAGTTATCAAAATAAAGGGGAAGTTATATGAGGATAGGGTCTTTATGGAAAAAAACATAAATTAGCACGTCTTAAAGTATCATTGATTTTTTTGTGGTGGTTTGTGTTATGATGATCACTGACTGCCCACCTTTATATTCATTCCTACATCATCCTCTCCCCTCCCTAACATCCTGTCTGTGTGTTTGTGTCCTCCAGTGTCGCAGCCCAAGCGCAACTTCAACACCATGCGTTCTCCTAAAGACCTGACCTCCGAGAGCTCCATATCCAGGTACACACACACACACACACACACACACACACACACGTACACACACACACAGACACACACACTGTTCAGCTCCTTCAGTGGACCTCCGTTCCTTCAGTTCAACTGTAAATTCTCTGTAAAGTCTGAGTTTACACATTAGTAAAATGTCAATCTCGAAACCCATCGTCTGTCGGTCTGACGATTCGACTCTGGGGGCGACGGCTGATATTTTGGGGTTTCCGGTGCAGCCAGCGGACATTGTGAACGCTGTCACTCGCTGAGCCGTCTGGAAACGTTTGCTCGTTTGCAAACTTTCTCTTATAGATGCACCACAGAGCGCCACAGGAACTCATTCCTGCCTGTGGCCATCAAACTTTTCAACTCCTCCCTCAGAGTGTCAGACACTCTGAGTCAGTAGACTGGCTCTTGAACTTATTTCACCCGGTCAGCAGTTATAACCCATAACTTATAACTTATATCTAACTGTGCAATACCAATTTTTTTGTGCAATAATTCAACTGCAATAATTCAACTGTGCAATACTTATTAATTATTTAATTATTTACACTGGTGTATGTATATATTGGGAGTATGATGCATATTGTACAGAATTCTTATTTTTCTTATTTCTATACTATTATTATGATTTTTATTCTCATTGTTATATATTGTAGTATAATGCACATATTTTACATATTTCTTACTTTCGTATTTCTATTTTTCTTATAATTTCTAATAATTTCTCTACGCTTATATATATTCACTTCTACAATGTGAGCAGCTGCAATGTAACCCAATGTCCCCTCGGGGATCAATAAAGTATTTCTGATTCTGAATTCTGATTCTGATATTACGAAAATAGTTCACCGAAATGTGTTTCCGAAAACATTTAAGGTGAGAAATAAGCCGTGCGGCTGCTGAATCTGTCTTCATTTTAGATCGACGGTTAGTTTAAAAGTTTGTACGCGAGTTTCAGGAGTTTCCAGAGGCGCGCTGGACGCCCCTGATTTGCATAAAGAATGAATTGCACAGCTGCTTACATAGAAAATGTATGGGAAGCCTGGAAATGAGGGATCCTGTGGAAACGTGCCATTAGAGGAATAAGTAATAATCAATAACAAAATGCTACATTAATGACACAGTAAAAATAACTTATTTCATGTTGCGTTGCATGAAATATGTATGTTGAAGAACAATTTGAAGAGATTTGGATTATCTTGACCAATAAACTAACCTGCTCCTCTCTCCTCCTCCTTTTCTTCTTCTCCTTGTTCTTCGTCTTCCTCTCCTACTCCACCTCCACTCTCTCCCCTTTGTCCTCCTATTGATTCTTCTTCTCCCTCTCTCTCTAAACCTCCTTCTCCTCCTCCTCCTCCCCTTCCTCCTCCTCTTATACTTTTTCCTCATTTTCCTGTCCTTTTCATTCTCATCCTCTTCTTCTTCTTCTTCTTCTTCTTCTTCTTCTTCTTCTCCAGGTTGCTGTTCTGCTGTTGGTTTCCGTGGATGCTGCGTGCTGAGATGCAGTCCTAACCACGCCCCCTTCCTCCTCCTACTCCTCTTCCTCCTCCTCCTCCTCCTCTTCTTCTCTGCTCCTTCACCAGATCGGTCTCTACACTCCCCTTTCTCTCCATCTTTTATTTTGGCTTTCCTCTCGCTCTCTGAGTCTCTTCAGACTTTCGCTGTTGTCGGTCAGACTTCTCGTAGTGAACCAGACCCCTCCCCTCTCTTATTTTACCGTTCTATAGCAAAATCTATAGTGCCTTGTATCTGAACTAAACGTCCTGCGTTCCTTTAACGAAACTACGAATCAGACCAGAATAATTGTAATTCAGAATCTGGGACTCCACCCCTGCTAAAGCAATTCCCCTAAAATATTCCCCTACAGTATATATCATTTTGTCTTGATAAGTTCTCATCTCATCGTCCTAGCTTGTCGTTTTGACGTTTTGGGTCAGACAGACAAACCGCTGTTCAGTTCCTCCTAGAAAAGAGGAAAACACAAAAGATTAGTTTGTGCTGCTACACGTTTTATTTTTTGCTACTACTAGATTTGGGTCACATCACATTTTCAGACAGTTTTAAAGGTTTATGTCCTAGTTGGGTGTCATACAGGTGGGGTTTGCCACAGAAGACAATACAGTAAGAGCCAGACAGAGTTCTGTGATTAGCAATTTACCTGAACAAATCTGAATAGAGTCACAAAATCTGCTATCAACCGTGGCTGGAATTAGCTGAAAATTTCCAAATAAAGTATAAATGTGTATGAAGCAGCTAGAAACAGAGAGCAGCTGAGTCAGCTTGTTGTGGTGTGGCTGTAGATCCATTCAGTAATGTTCTCAGTAAAAGTGAATAGATAAGGTGGATTTGTTTCCAAATGTAGGTTACTGTGACACAGTAAACTGTCTTGTCTTTAGCCCTAGTCTCTACTCCAAAACATGAAGAGTTGTAGCTTGAGAAGAGTCAGCTCAGTTAACCTGAACAAACTGTTAGCTAGCTAACTAGCCAGCAAACACACTGATGTTAATGTGAACATGCTAATGCTAGCTGCTGCTAGATACGTTAGCTAGTGTGCTAATCAGATGTGTTAACAACAAGACAGTGATGATTAGCTGCCAGATGCTATGGTTAGCTAGCTAACAAGCTGACATTATCTAAACACTAAATCAATCAGATGGATCAGTGATGAAATGATCAGTTCAGTCAGAAACAGACAGAAATTAACTGTCTGTTCAATTCTGTTGAGACGACAGAAACACAATCAGCTGTTCACAGAGCTGAGGACCTCCAAGATGGCCGCCAGAGGGGGGGTGACATCACCTTACAGCCCTGTATTGTCCTGATGCGGTAAACTCCACCCATCTGGCACCCCATGTGGATAAAACCAAGCATTAAGTGTTATTAGCTGGTACTATGTGACCCAGATCTGGCTGCTAATTCTTCATTTCGCATCTGAGACCAAGAACCTCATTTAATATCTGCTCTCTGCTGTGTACATATACATTTACTTTAAGCATTTAGCTGATGCTCTCAACCAGAGCAACTTACCATGTGTACAGCAGTAATGTAGTCAGTGATGTAGATCCACTCTGAATCCTAAACTATCTCTAAACTTTGTTTGTGAAGAACCTGAAGAAATAACGTCCTCAGTGTGTGGGGAACATATAACCTGCATGCTCTAATCTCAGATGTCAAACAGAAAACAGGGTTACTTACTACTTAGATTTTATTATTCTTATTATATTGTATTATATTTTTATTACATTTTTGCCTGTCAACTTTATGTAATAGGCGTCATTTCACCATCGTGATGTGAGATGACAAAATGGTTCTTGGTCTCCATGAAACAAATCCTCTCACAGAAAAAAAAAATCATTGCTTTATATTAGTAGATAATATTAATGCCAGTTTTTTAGTAGAATAAATCTAATTTTTAATCTTAAATACAGATGGTAATGAAGAAATAATGTAAGCTGTGGTAATGATGTTCATTCACAATAGATCTGAAAACACAGGAAACTAATCTGATGATATCCTTCAAAAACAAAAAATGACAATGATTTAATCTTTATTGCAGAAACTAATAAAACATTAGTGAGTACAAACTGTATAACTATTGTCATTGTAAATCAGTGTGTTGCCACATACACACAATGCAAGTCTGTCTAGGTAGATTTAAAATATATTTGGCGGAAATCCTCAAAGATCTACAATCGTAATGCGATGTTAACCAAAATTGCTAACAGCCCCAAAATGACTTCTTATTGCAATACAACGTAAAATCAAACTGTTTTCTGCCCGGCTGCTCGTGACGCCATGTGTTGCAGAAAAATAAGCTTCATTCACTGTTCCTGTCAGCTTTAAAACAACATCTGATCAGCTGGGAGAAGAATACTTTAAAACATCTGTTGAAGATAATCATACAGCTCTGCGTTCCCACACCAAACACCACCCTCCATCTGAAGGTTTTTAATTTGTTAGTGTTAAAATCTAAACCCCAGACTAGCTCTACAGAGAATACATGCTATTTACAATAGTTTTCCTCCCTCTTTTTGCCTTCTCTCTATCTCCTCTCCTCTTCTATCCCTCTCTCATCCCTCTCTCCTCTCCATTAAATACGACTTTGGTACGTTTTGTGAATGTGAGCATCCGCGAAAACAAAAACAAAAAAAAAAACAACAAAAAAAGATGAATTAATCTAAACTTACATGTGTGCTTAATGTTAAAATCTCTCTGACTATGTGCATAACTGAAAACAGCAATATGTAAACAGTGTACCTATCTCTGTGTGGAAATGGTTCCTGTGTTAATGTCTATAATACACTATGTAAGCACACTACTACAGAGAGATGAACACACTCACACTCAGCTGGCAGAGGCTCCTATTGACGAGATATAAATGCACAAACTATGAACAAATCATCACACACATCCAGGGCGGGAAAAGAACTAGACAACTAAAAATACATTGGCTAATTTGGCTGGTAAATTGGTTTACCGCTGTGCCAGATATCCAACCGTTCACTTTTTTGTTATAAAAAGTGCTAAAATCACAAAAGAGGCAGTTGAATTTTTGTATTCCACCAGCCGCTGCGGCCAGTCGATGATAAATTAACTTCCCACCCTGGTCGTGTCTCTACGGGTTCACAGCAGAAGTCGGGGGGAGAGGGCGGAGAAATCGCGGATTGAACATTTGTTGATAGTTTGCGGAGCGTTTATCAGTCGGACTTCAGGCTTCAGACTCTGCAGCCTCGGCTAAAGGAAACACTTTGTGGTTGCTCCTGCACTGTTTTTAGCGACACCGCTGTGGCTACTGTTCTGTTTGTGTCTGCGCCGTGGAATCAGCTTCAACGTAACACACTAACAACTGCAGTACTAAAGCTCATCGGGACCGCGGCTGTGTTCAGCGCTGTGCAGTTTAGCTCCACCTGCCTCATAGTTCAGTCCTCCCGCGGCCGCGATCAGACAGGAGCTTTCCTGTCTCCGCTGCTCAGACTCAAAGCTAGCGAGAGGTCAAAGGGCGCATGGATGCGACGCAACGCAAAGTTCTGCTGAATCCAAAAAGTCCGGACTTCCCCACACTTTCCGGCGTGTTCCCGTGAAGTTCAGGACTTTTGGGAGGCTTAATACAGAGTTCGCTACCCTGCAGACTCTACTAGTGAGATTTCCCACAGTTCATTGCACTACGGATATGATGATAAATGTAAACTCATGTATTCGCTCTGAGCACGTCAGTTAACATCAGACTTTGTAAAGCCTGACACAGTCCGTAGTCCACACGACACCGAAAAGCTTTATCATCTCGTCCAAGAGCTCCGCCTATCACATGTTCAGCTGGGAGCCCAGACCAGCTCCCAAAACACACCGCGTCCAAAACACAAGGTGCATAGTTTGGAGGAGATGCGTGTTTGCTGCAACCAAACCCGCATGTACAGTAACTGGGATAAAAGGCACAGTCGTGTTCAGAAAAGCGTCCTGTGTGATCGCGGCTCAGTGGGAACAGTGAACACAGTGATACAGAACAGAGGTTTGACATAGAGAAGTGGCTCTGGGATGCTGGAACCGGTTGTTGAGCCGTCTGGAGACGCTGTAGGCTTATTTTTAGACACAACACCTTTGCTGCGAGGTGCCCACTTCATAACCACAGGGACATACACGCATCACATACCTTTAGTTTGCGTTTATTTGGGCATATAAAAATGAAAGTACACAGAAAGAACAGAAACAAAAAGGTTTTGCAGAGGAAATGAAATTAAAAAAACAAAGTTGCTTATAAAACCACCTTTAGAAAAAGTAGCTAAAATATGATGAGAGATGTCAGCACTGACAGACCTTTCATTAGCAAAACGCTATAGGCCTGCATTTCTGTTGCCTAAAAAGTAGGGTGATGACATCCTCAGATGACTCTTTGGATGCTGCTGACTTCAGTTCTGTTACAGAGTTAGTTGGTTGTATTTTTCAGGCAAATGGTGGTTGACTCAATTTGGAATGAAACTCTTCATCAAACTACACAGCCAAGCTGATGCAGATTGGACTTTTAGTTCTACAAGCGTTTCTCGGAGGCAGAAATAATCTCATTGGTTGAGTTAAACCTCAGTGGGCGGAGCCAAAGAACCGGGTTAAGGTTTGGCAAACTGGCAACTGGCAAACTTGAAAGGAAACTAACTTAATTTCTCCTGTATTGCTCATTCACTACCATAATAACTCAAAATAAAGGCACATTAATTTCCTGAATAACCCAACATGAAGTGTTAATACACAAGCACTCATTCATACGTACAGTTATATAAAGTGTGCATTGACTTTACATCCAGATGGCTCAACTGGTTCAGCTCAGCAGCTGTATGTTGATTTATGCTGTTAGCATCGGTAGCTAGTTAGCTTTACCCCTCCACCCCATCATAACCCAAGCTAAAGAGCCTGATGAACAGAAGTAACACACATTGCCGTTGTACTGTATGTCCGTTCATAATTACACACACAGGAAATGTGTAGCTACAAATCCGCTGTTCATTGCTAAAAGCACCACAGAGTTTGTATCTGCTCTGAGCCGCGCTTAATCATTTTAAGTACAATTTGACGTTAGTGGACCACAATGACGGTGGAAATACAGTTTGTCTTTGTACAGTTAAAGTACAGTTCAGTCAAAATGTCCCAGTGAAGCCTATGTTGATTTGAACATAGTATTCTGTGTAATGTGGAGCTATCTCTGGTTTGGCCACTAAGTGTCACTAGTGAGTCACTTTTTCATCTCACTGCGAAGAAAATGTTACGAAAGCTATCCTCGTTCCAGATTCTCCTTTGGTTTGTTTCGTCTTAAAGCATTTAATATGTACGGAGGCCCATTGAGGACATGTATAGGTACAATGTCTTTACGAAGTTTTCCTGTGATAACAAGTTCATTTTCTTTGTTTTCTTGAGATATCAAGTTATTTATGTCGTTATCTCGAGATAACACGTTTTGTTTTCCGGAGGTAATGAATTTTTTTTTTTTTTTTTTCCCTGAGATCTTGAAATAATTTTGTCATTATCTCAGGACAAACAAAAACATTTTTCTGGAGATAATGAGTTAATTTTCTGCTTGGAACCAACATCCTACAGGAAAGCAGATTATTTGAAACCCAAATGTTGCAGTTTGGGCGTCTTCAGTCAGTCAGTGTGGCAGTATGTCGAGTTGGAAATCTCGAGGAACAATGTTAATTAATTCATTATCTCGATAAGATAATTGCTCTCTGCTCATTATCTCCACATAATGAGAAAATTACGTTTTTATCTCAGGAAAACAAAGAAAATGAACTCGTTATCACAGGAAAATGGCCCAAACAAACAGTATGAATGTCCTCAATGGGCTTCTGTACTTTATCAAACAGTGTACATGTCTGAGAACATAACGTCGACCTGCGAACTCATTCTCATAGAAACTAACTCGGCACTAGTCGTTCTAACATACGCTAGTCGTTTTAACATTACTCTCTTAAGTCTTAAAAATATATAGCCTATATTTTGATAACTTCACTAAGTGTACTTTTTGTTTTCCAGTTTTGTAGTGTGTTGGTGTTTCAGTCCATGTGTGTGATGGACGAGCGGGGGAACGGGGGAACGGGGGAGAACAAGTATTGGACTTAGTACTGCTGTCCTCATCATAATGATACTCATTGCATGCTCTCTCTCTCTCTGTATCTTTCTCTCTCTATTAGTACTTTATGATTTTTTTTTTCAATGACAGTGTATCTTCTTCTCATCAGCATGGAAATGCTTCTAATAACAGTGACATCTCTATGAATATAATAAAGAATTTGATGTTGTTTTTTACCTCTGCTGCCCATCGTCTTTCTTTACAGAATGTCTTCCAGTGATGACGTGTGAAACAGAGATGAATCACACATGAATCATTTGACATGAAATATTAATTTAAAATGATTTTGTAATGAGTTAAATTAACTGACAATCTTTTGCAAAACAGCAGTCTGTTATTCAGAAATAACAGACCTCAGAATGCGTTCATTGGCCAATCAGAATTGAGTATTCAACATAGGCATGTAATAAGCGTTTATAGGACATGATGAGTGCAGCTATAACACACTATAAACATGTTGATAACATGTTATGACACTATAAGAATATATAGTGATTTAAAAGTGCTTATAAAGCTATTTGCACACAAAGGCTTACGGAGTATGTTTCTAATGTTTTCCAGCGCCTCCTGGTGGGGAACTTGTCTTATAACACACCTGGGACTGATAGGGCATCATCATGTTATTGTATTACTATAGAGCTTCATGACCAGCTGTTCATGTGTTTTCAATTGCTTTAACTAAACTGAGACAGTATATGTTTGTAAAAGAATGGGAGAGAGTAACTGTTGTGTGAATAGATGATCCGACAGAAAAGGAAAAGGGAACTAAAGTGTTGAAAATACATCAGTTTTACTGATGTACTGAACATGTGTTAAACTGAAACCACTAAACTAATCCAGCTGTATTCAGTAAAGTTGTACTGCTAAGTATTGTATTTTGGAATCATGTTAAATTTATACTCAAGCATTTATAATTTATTACAGTATATACCATGTATCACAAAAATACTAAAAACACATTTCAAACAAAGAATCATGCATACGCTGAAAATTTAAATTCCTAATTTTAGGTATTCATAGTGTTCTGTTCCATCAGCACACGGCCATCTTGGTAGGAAAATAACAGGTGATTGTAATAAATAATTATAATGAAATGACAGCCACAGCCAATGAGCTGTGTGTATGGTAAAGCACCATATTGGTAGGAAATGCAAAAGTAAGTAAAAGTATGAATACTTTTATCACACTGTAGTGCAGCAGGGGTTGTGTCTCCTCTCGGCTCTCTTGGTTTCTCAAATGTGCACATTAAAGGAATAGTTCACCCAAAAATGAAAATTCAGTCATTATCTACCCACCCCTGGAAGAAGTACAGTGCAGCTTTCTCCAAAACAACTGCAGTTGCTGGAGACCTGTCTTCAGACCAAGCTTCAGACTCTCACAGCATAATTCAAGTCTCTTGAAGCCAGCAGATCCCAAAGTGACTTGAAAAGACTGACATTTACACATTAATTTTAGAAATAAATTGAAAACAGAGAAATAAATATGCAAAGGGGATGTTATCCACACTGTAAAAACTCATAACTGAGATGAGATGAGATGAGGGAGAGATAGAGAGAGAGAGAGAGAGAGAGAGAGAGAGAGAGAGAGTTTCAGCCTGGCAGTGAATGCACTAAAAGAAAAAGCTTGAAGAGCCCTTAATGGAATAAAAGCAAAATTAAAATTAAAATCTGGCTTAAAATATTTGACAGTGTGATCAAGCCTATTCATGGTAGTGAAGTCTGGGGTCCACTCAGTCATCACAGCTACACTCAGTAGGACAAACACCCAACAGAAGCCTTACATGCAGAATTCTGCTGCAACGTCCTCCATATTCAAAGGAAAACACCTACAAATGCATGTAGAGCAGAACTAGGTAGATATCCATTAGCAATTAACATCCACAAACTAAAAAACTTGAATGGTTGGGAACACAATCAAACATTTGATTTTATTGTTTATTTTTACAGGGACAATGCACAATTTTAAAGAAATTACAGCAAGCTTCCAGCTAATTTGCACCTGTTGTCCCTGGGCAGGAATGCAAACAACACACACAATCACAGGACATGCTATACAAAAGAGTAAAACACAGTAAAAAAAAAAAAAAAAAAAAAAGCAAATAAACAAGAAAACAGTACAATGTGCATAAAAAACCCAATGTAGTGACTGGGTAGCAGAAACAATTAGCCATACAAGGCCATACAATCATTAGTGGTGATTGATTTAAAAGATGCAAGGCTTTCAGACTCTCTGACACTGAAACGTATGGAATTCCATCTTCCAACTGTTGGTGTTTATGACATCATAATGGGTCCCCAGACATAAATGCCCACAGTTTGAAACACACAGTCACAGACAGTGGATATCTGGACCCTGGAAAGGTAAGTTATCCTCTAATTAACTTATTTAGTTAGCAATGTATTTTGAGAAACAGAAGGAAAGTGAAGAAAAGTATTTTCACTGTTATTCCATCAACTACATAATAGAAAAATACTTTTCTTGTCGTTTGGCATTAAAATTATGAGTCTGAGATGGAGTAATCTTAAATGCAACCAAGAGATGCAGGTTCAGCTGAGTGGTACATTTGTATATTTTGTAGATTATGCTGTTCTGGTTTAGGTTTGAATCCAAAATGTACTACAAGCCTTGTTTTTCCGCATCCTCGTGGCAAGAGGACAAATATGTCTTAATTTCTTGTTTGGGACACAGGCTGAAAACATAACAAACCCTATTCTTAGAGTTCCTGTAAAACAGCGTTATCTGCATTGTATTTAATTGATCTATTATTACAATATACATATTTTAAACAATCTTTTCATACTATCTGAGAAAATGCCAGACTCTGGGCTCTGGGACTGATAGGGCATCATCATGTTACTGTATTACTATAGAGCTTCATGACCAGCTGTTCATGTGTTTTCAATTGCTTTAACTAAATTGAGACAGTATATGTTTGTAAAAGAATGGGAGAGAGTAACTGTTGTGTGAATAGATGATCTGACAGAAAAGGAATAGGGAACTAAAGTGTTGAAAATACATCAGTAAAACTGATGTATTTTCAACACTTTAGTTCCCTATTCCCTATTCCTCTGGGCTTTGAAATGGACCAGAAACCTTTCCTGTAGCCTTACAGAAAAGCTTTCTCTTCAAGTGACAACTTAAACACCTTACTGCTGTGTTTCCAAGTTTATTACTGTTGGTGATTATGTTGTTTTTCTTTGTTTTTAATAATATTATTATTAGTGATAGTCGTAGCAGTTGTAATCAAGTGAATATATTAGATGTGTAACTGGGTAATTCAGCATTATGTCATTCATCTGTAAATCTTTTATAAGCCTCATAGTGAATGATGGGAATTATTGTTAATTTTTTGAGTCTTATAATGTGTGAGGTATGACCACACCATACTGAATTTGGCCAAACAATATTCAAATTATATATACACTATCAGAGTGTTATTTTTTGCTAACTGCACCCATACTAGAAATGGCCCAGGAACTTCTAGTTCAGGTGCACAGTTCTACCAAGAGTATTGATTATAGAAACACAGCTCAGTTCAGTTTGGTTAACCAAAATGACAGTTTGCTCTATTATGCTTATTTCAAAGGATAGGAATATACTATGAATGGTAACAATTTGTCTGATGACCAAATGATGTTGAAATGCTAATGTATTTACTGTGTGTTTCTAACAGCAGATAACGAATATCTAAGCGCAAGCAAACCTTCAAAAGGAGAAAGGAAATTGTGAGATGAGGACGGGCTCTAGTGGGAAGTCCCCGTTCTCGTCGACCCCCTACAACCCAGCTCAGGAGACGACAGAGATGAGCGGGACGCCTCTCTCTCCAGGTGGGATCCCCCCTGCCGGGCCAGGCACCTCCCCCCCTGTGGCCGTGGGAGGCGTCCACCAACCCTCGACACCTCAGCCGGCTAACACTGTCATCTCGTGTCGGGTGGGAAACCAGCTCGTCTCTATAGAAGTCACCGACGACGCTCAGCCACTCCCTGCTCAACCTGCTCCTGTCGAGAACCATCGGTTAAGTACAAGTTCAAGTTCAACTTTGTTTATATCGCCCTTTATCACACACACGTCTCAAAGGACTTTACAGAGAGTGAGCCTAACTAGATCTAACTGATCAACTATAGAACAGAGTGATATAGGACTAACATCAGGAAGAGCACAATACACGCAAAAGCAGATTTTAACAAGAAATAACAGCCTACCTATTATACATAACCTACCAGCACCACCAGCCTTAGAGCCTCAATACATACAAGGAAGTATAGTGTTGCATAGCTGTTTCTAAGATACAACAGATTGCTAGCTTTGGTTTTGCCAGTTTTGTTGACAGTAAATTCTGTCTACTTTGCTTACTGTTAAGTGAAAAATGACAATTGTTTGAAAAAAACACAGACTGTTTTTCTGCTCAGAGTATTCACAGGTGACAAATTTGCTGTTGCTGTGTTTTGAAAAGTGTGGCTAACGACTGTATACTGTGACTTTATCTCTTGCCAGGCCGACAGAGAGAGACAGGACGAGAGAGCAGAGGATTCAGATCTTGTCAGAGAAGCTGGAATTCCAGAAAGCGGACAGCGACCGATGGATCGCCGAGCTCAACAAGACCATCGTTGAGCAAAGCGAAACCATCAAGGAGCTCCGCACTGAGAATGCTGATCTGACAAGATCTAAAGAGAATGCTGTGGCCTACAAGAAGAGGGCCAGGGAGCTCGTGTGGGAGCTGAAGACAGCCCTCGTGCAGCAAAGTGAACGTGTCTACGTGTTCAAGAGTGAGAACAACATGCTGCGAAGATGGTTTGAGCAATTCCAAGGCGAAAACTCAAACCACGAGGCCACGAGGGAACTGAGGCTGGAGGTAAGTTTTTTTTCAAGCAGCAGAAATCAATGTGTGCATGAGCTATTGTTGTTTGTTAGGTTTGTGTTGTTGTTGCAGGAAGTGTTGCCCTACAAAGGCAACCAGCACTAACAACTTTTCAGTAACATTTAAAAAATACCACACCTACAAGCTTAGTAGTGTTCTGTGTAGAGCTGCAACGATTAATCGATTAATCGATTAGTTGTCAACTATTAAATTAATCGCCAACTATTTTGATAATCGATTCATTGGTTCGAGTAATTTTTAAGAAAAATAAGTCAAAATTCTCCAGCTTCCAGCTTCTTAAATGTGAATATTTTCTGGTTTCTTTCCTCCTCTATGACAGTAAACTGAATATCTTTGGGTTGTGGACAAAACAAGACATTTGAGGACGTCATCTTGGGCTTTGGGAAACACTGATCCACATTTTTCACCATTTTCTGACATTTTATAGACCAAACAACTAATCGATTAATTGAGAAAATAATCGACAGATTAATCGACAACGAAAATAATCGTTAGTTGCAGCCCTAGTTCTGTGTCAGTAGTAGGAAGTAGTGACGGGCGGACTCGAAACACCGTGTTGAAACGCTTCCAAACCTTTGCGACACTGCTGTGTTGAAACAGTGCTTCGTATCAAAGTGGCCAAGTCACATGATTTCAGCAAATGAAGTTTTGTTACGTCGTGCTGTTTTGAAACGTGTTGAAGTTTTGATGGTTCAGCGCTCGGGGGTCGACCCCAAAGTGAACCAAATGTATCTCAAATCAGTTGTCATAACTCATAACTCATACTAGCCCCGTTGGGACTGGGACTGGCACTGCACTGCGCGGGTGCCAGTCCCGAGGCTTGTCCTACTTGTTTTCATACGGATGTCTTAAAAATGGCTGGCACTCTTCTTCTACGCCTCTTCCCTGTGTGGCCAGCCCCCAGCGGGTCTAAGGTTTTACAGCGCACGGGGAAGAGAGCGTAGAAGGAGAGTGGCAGCCATTTTTAAGACATCCCTATGTCTTAAAAACACACACAGTGTAGTGCCGGTCCCAGCGGGGCTAAGCTCATACTAACTGACTGATTCAACAAGTTTGCGCTGATCCGCAGTCAACTGAACAAATTCTTTTCCTCAGTAACATCTCAGGATATTGTAGACTACTTTTAAATGAAACGCAAGTGACTTCCGAATCGTTGAAGCATTGCAGATGGTTGTTTTGGGTCTTTACACGCATTTGACCAGCAGATGTCGCCAGTGTGTTTGGAGCGTTTCCACACAGTGAATCATTTTCAGTTGGTTCCTTGTTTCTCCCGTCACTAGTATAAAGTGGCGAACAGTGCTTAAGATGCCACACCTTGCCAACATAATTCACACAAAAATTAATGCTTATCCGTTTCAAATTGAATTCAGATGCAGAAACTCAAAGACAAAGTACAATATGAGCCAGCTGAGTTGGATGGAAGAGAAGAAAGATGGGAAGACTCCAGTCTGACAGCAGAAGACTGCGTGGATGAAGGATGGAAGGACAGGATTCAGCGTCAGGAGGAGAGGGAAAGAGAGGAGAGGGAACGAGAGGAGGAAAGAGAAAAGGAGGAGAGGGAGAAGAGAGAAAGGGAGGAAAGAGAACGAGAGGAGAGAGAAAGAGAGGAAAGAGAAAGGGAGGCAAGGGAGGAGAGAGAAAAAGAGGAGAGGGAGAAGAGAGAAAGGGAGGAAAGAGAAAGAGAGGAGAGAGAAAGAGAGGAAAGAGAAAGGGAGGCAAGGGAGGAGAGAGAAAAGGAGGAGAGGGAGAAGAGAGAAAGAGAGGAAAGAGAAAGGGAGGCAAGGGAGGAGAGAGAAAAAGAGGAGAGGGAGAAGAGAGAACGGGAGGAAAGAGAAAGAGAGGAAAGAGAAAGGGAGGAGAGGGAGAGGGAGAAGAGAGAAAGAGAGGAGAGGATGAGGGAGGAGAAAGAAAGAGAGAAACAAGAAAAAGAGGAGAGGAAGAGGGAGAAGAGAGAAAGGAAGGAGAGGAAGAGGCAGAGGAGAGAAAGGAAGGAGAGAGAAAGAGAGGAACGAGAAAGGGAGGCAGTGGAGGAGAGAGAAAAAGAGGCGAGGAAGAGGGAGAGGAGAGAAAGGAAGGAGAGAGAAAGAGAGGAACGAGAAAGGGAGGCAATGGAGGAGAGAGAACGAGAGGAGGGAGAAAAAGAGGAGAGGAAGAGGGAGAGGAGAGAAAGGAAGGAGAGAGAAAGAGAGGAGAGAGAAAGAGAGGAAAGAGAAAGGGAGGCAATGGAGGAGAGAGAACGAGAGGAGAGAGAAAAAGAGGAGAGGAGAGAAAGGAAGGAGAGAGAAAGAGAGGAGAGAGAAAGAGAGGCAATGGAGGAGAGAGAACGGGAGGAAAGAGAAAGGGAGGAGAGAGAACGAGAGGAGAGAGAAAAAGAGGAGAGGAAGAGGGAGAAGAGAGAAAGAAAGGAGAGAGAAAGGGAGGCAAGGGAGGAGAGAGAACGAGAGGAGAGAGAAAAAGAGGAGAGGCAGAGGGAGAGGAGAGAAAGGAAGGAGAGAGAAAGGGAGGAAAGAGAAAAAGAGGAGAGGAAGAGGGAGAAGAGAGAAAGAAGGGAGAGAGAAAAGGAGAGGGAGGAGGAGCAGAGAGAACAAGAGGAGAGATGCAACAGAGGACGGATGGAAGAAGAAGAAGAGAAGAAGAGGAAGATCCCCAAGCCCGCGAGGAAGCTGAAGGTGAAGTTTCAAGACCAGCAAATAAATAGGGAAGAAGAGGAGGAGGAACAAAGAGAGGAAAAGCTTGAGAGGAAAGGTTTCCTCAATAAGATCAAAGGCTGGAACTTCGACAGGCAGAAGAAGAAGAACGCGGCGGCGATTGCAGCGACTATGGAAGTCAAGGCCAGCAACTGCAGATGTAACGGTAAGGAAGTCAGTTTACTTACTTTAAGAATCCATTTCATAGAAGTACACTATGCCAACACTGTCTGCTGTAGATACATGGTTTATTTTTTTTAGCCTGTATTTAAAGCCTCATAGGTATGCTTTATCAGTTGCAAAAAGGGTACAATTACAATTACAATTACAACAATTTCACATTTGGCAGACGCTTTTATCCAAAGCGACTTACACATGAGATTTTCATACAACACAAGCAAGGTTCTAGTTAGGAGAGAACAACGAGAGTAAGTGCTATAAAGCTAAGTTCTGGTCCAACAGGACAGAGGTGCTACAAGGCAGTGCTACAAGGCAGTGCTATGAGGCAATGCATAGAGTGCATAGAAGCACTTTTTTTTTTTGTTACCCGGGCCATTAGGTGAGAAGGTATTCGCTAAAGAGCTGGGTCTTTAGCCTTTTCTTAAGTATTGAGAGGGACTCTGCGGATCGAATGGAGTTTGGTAACTCGTAGGGTAGTGTAGGGTAGTGGAGGTGTGCACATCCAACCTACATTAAGGCCAGATGCTGGATATAAGTACTAGTCATGAAATATTCTTAATGCTTTAATTAGTGCGGCAAAGCAACGTTTCGACGCTAAGGTCCATAAGATCCAAATGAAGCATTAAGAATGGAGCTGAATGTGAAAACAGCCTACAACATACATAACTTTGACTTTGGGACAAAGATGTGACTTAACCTCTTGTACTGTTTTTTGTTTTTTTTTGTTTTTTTTTAGACCCACTTTGCGAACATCAAGCAAAGATAGTCCTGAAGGGGATGGACAAGAGGAAAGAACTGATGAAAAAAGAAGAGAGCAGGCAGAAGAAGGAGGATGAGTGGAAGGCAAAGCAGCGGGAGAAGGCGCTGAAGAAATGAACTCAGAAACCAGCCCTGTGTTTGGAATCAGATACGGATATAGTAGCCTACATACTACATTGTACAGTGTGCACTGCATGCTGTATACTCCTTCAGTGTACTAATACCAGTGGACCGCTCAGATTGCAGTACACTCAAACAGTCACGCAGTACATGGCCTTTGGAACCTACACGTGGAACCATATATTACGAGTGATGATGCTCCTGGTGGACCCTTCTAAAGCTAAGAGGGAAGAAGGGACGGGAGAACGCGGCCTGGGCGTCGGAGCCCATGGCCGATGGATTTCGGAGAGTGTGCGCGTGCGTGCGCTCTCCCAGGAAAACGTGGCTGGTGTGTTTTGACACACACTTTTACACAGCTGCTTTGTGTGTAGTTTGTTGAGATCAGATGATTTTACCTCGGTCAATATTGTCAGAGAGACAGAGGCTTGTCTGGGCTGCTCGTCACCAAAACATGTCACGACAGTCTGAATTCTGGGTAATCCCATCAGCATAACTCTGCTGAAATGGTGGGACCGCCCTCGACCCTTGTGGACTTGGCAGAAGTCTGTGAGGGTGGACACTGAGACTGGGCCATTATCGCTACTATAGTAAAATGTCCTCTATTTATGTCGATTTCTTTGGGTTGGATGATTATGAAAAACTTGAGTTGTGTTTCAAGAAGGGAACCTATTGTGTAGCAGATTTTATTTGTCAAGTTTGGGAGAGAAGGCAGAATATTTTGTTTAAGACCGAGCTGTATAATAAGCTGTATAATAAGCTGTAATCTTGTTATAAGAAATGTTTTGAAATGTATGGCCGCTGCAACGGTAACTTTGGTGTCCTGTAAACCCATGAGGGTTGGGCACTTTGTGTGCCTGACACGAAAATAAAAGAAAATCATCATCAATCATCACTATAGTATACATCTGGGCTAGTGGTTCCCAATCTTTTTAAAGTCCTGTACCCCCTCAAACATTCAACCTCCTGCTGTGTACAAACGGCCAACTCTCATATGATGTTACATTTTGCCATGTTTGTGAGCCTGCTACAAAAAAGTAACGGGAGTAACGCGTTGTTGATTTTGTTATTTTCATAGGATTTGTTGACGGTAAGCAATGCATTAAAAAACACCGGCCTTATCCATTAAGTATGAGTACTATGCGGTTTCAAACACTGGGCGGGTTCCTGCCACGGCGCCATGCCTTCTGCAACCCTGAACCATTTGCTCTGCCACCGAACACCTCCAGCCAGTCCTGAGATTCCTGAGATTATCATCTGAAACCTGTGGATGACAAACATCTTCCCTGCTGTGGACAGACACCGATCAACAGCGACCTTCTTCTACAGCTACATCAGGACTGGATTTCCTCAGCTAAACAGCCCATACTCTGTTGCTGTGATCGATAATGGTTGATTGATAATTCATTAATAAAAACATTAATTGGAGAATGTGGGTCTAATATTTCCATATTTCTTTGCACAATTCTGATCTGTGTGCTTGCACGTGAATATGCTACTTCATCTGTAAATATGATGAGAACAGCTACCAGTGTACATTTGCACATCTGGAAACATTTCTGTATACAGGCTACCTCCATCTGTAAATGTGATAAGGTGAATATCTAATGCACATCGTAACATATCTTAGTTAAACTGTGTTTAAGGAATATTTCATTTTTCCAGTCCTAAACCTCTTTAGTTTACCTTGGCTTTCAATGAATATTCTTGGTTCATGATCAAATACACATGAAGAGATAAAGACAGCTTGCTTGAATATTTGTAGCATCAGGAAAAAAAACAGCTCACCACTTTATACACATTTCTTTGACATGTGACACAACTACAGGAACTATACAAGGGTGCAACATTCAGAAATTGTGAATTTGCCCAGTGGTTGGTGAGGTAACAATCTGGTTTGGCTACACATTGGTGACTTTACTAATTAACAGATTATGTTACTAAGATAAACAAAAATAGAAAACAATATAGCCGCAAGCGGTCCAAGCACAATTTGAAAAGACAGACAGACAAAACATTGCAGGTAGAAGGTAGAAAGACACACAAAATCTGACATGCAGTCTGTGAGTTATGGCTTAACACCGGCTTCTGTGTTGCCCTGTGACATCTGTCAAGTTAATCTTTTCATTGCAACCACATTGCTGAAGTTATTCACCATGGCCAAACTTTCTTCTTTCTTTTTCTTGATGATTAACGACTTCAGAAAGGACAAGACTGGATTTGAACTGACAACCTTCCACATGAAAGGCTGATGCTTTACCTACTGAACCAAACCGGTCAAAGGTTAACTGAGGAGAAGCTAACTAAAGGGAGAAGCATTGTGATCAATTTACACATGGCTTTACAGACATCATGTTGACAGTGCAGACATCATTTGTCTTTAGTGTGATGAAGATTCATCAAACTATCTTGAACATATCACATTGTCAATTTATCAAACTATTTGCACACATTTTCATCTACTAAGATATTAAAATTTTTGGGCTGTTTTCTAATTAAGATATGGCGATTTCAAAAATCATGTTTTTTTCCTGTAACGTACGGTTTAGGAGGACAACGCTGTGGGATCACAGTCAGTTTGTGCCATAAACAGAGGGGGGCGACGTCAGAATCGGGGGGAGGTACCAGTGTACGAAAGATTTATCTCACTTCAGCCGACATGTTCTGAAAATGTCAGCTCTCTAGGACATTTCTGAAGGTGTGTCTTTAATACCTATGAAAATTTGATTATTATGCAATAAGCCATGCCCACAATCAATAATGACCACATTT
Source organism: Centroberyx affinis (assembly GCF_046629955.1). Classification (NCBI taxonomy): domain Eukaryota; kingdom Metazoa; phylum Chordata; class Actinopteri; order Beryciformes; family Berycidae; genus Centroberyx; species Centroberyx affinis. The sequence continues at coordinate 27,158 of NW_027283321.1, read as the reverse complement.
CAGGGATTGGTTTGGACATGATCCTAGAACAAAAGATTTCATATAAATCTATGCAGGCAATTATCAGATATGACATTTTTGCATTTGTAGCTCCCACTAGTGGTAGAGTTCAAAATGCTTTCGTGGCTGTGTTCAAGCAACACTTCTCAACATGTGTTTGAAATTTTGGCTTGATTAGATGAACGGTTAAAGGCCAATTTAGCGTTATGGCGCGTTCCGTTAAAAGTTTATTAGTCGATAAAAGCCAAACCATTTGGCCTATCAATAACCTTTATGCAACTTTGAAAGCGGACGGTCTCAAGATTCTCCACACCAAGTTTCATGTGAATTGGATGAATGGCCTATAGGAGGAGTTGTGAAAAAAATTGTTTCATAAATAATTAAAAATGGCGGACAATACAATATGATGGACATTCAAAGTGATATATGGGTTGGACTGAGGATCAACCACAGTGGCCTCGTGGTTAGAGAAGCTGCCCTGCATCTTGAAGGCCCTCGGTTCAATTCCAAATATCTGCCCTAATGTCCTTAAATTCCAGCATGATTGGAGTGTCTGCTCACCTCCTGTATTCCCTTACTGTTTCACATCACCGTTGAGCGTATGTATGAGTGAGACAGTATGAAATATTTGCTATTTTTGAAAGTAAATTACTTTGAAATAAACGCTGTCTAAATATTAAGTGGTACTCCCAGTAAAGACGAGAACCCCAACTTTAATTATGTAAACTAAATTTTCCCCCTAATTTTACGGATTATATCTGGCAGAAGTGTCTTGCTTTGGTTTGTCTGTTGGCTTGAACGGGTTGTGATTGACAGAAGGCAGGTCCTGGTGTATCCAAAGAGAACTAAACGTCAGCTATTGTTTCAAAGAGAAAAAAAACCCTGCAATTTGGACACGTAATGACCTGGAAAATTTAGCTGGCTTTGCTTACAAGCAGAAAGTGGAAGAAAAGGCAAATTCATGGTTCAACGTCAAAATGTTGCCGTAGGTGTGTGCGGTGCTGGTGTAGCGGAGGCTTACGTGCACATCTCCACGCAAGACCCAAGACCCATAGACCCATCGACAAGACCACAAGACCCAAGACCCATAGACCCATCGACAAGACCACAAGACCTGCGCTTTTTATCCGTGCTTTGTTAGCACGAAAGTAATAAAAACTTGACACTGTCATCTAGTGTTTCAGCAATCTACACACAGAACCACCAACGCGGAACTATAAATGCTTGCACCGCCATAGACACAACGCTAGCAAGCTACGGCGCCGCTTGAACACAAACCTATATTTCAGCCTTGAGCCGCGGCCACACTGATCCGTCAGAAAACGGACAGAATTACTAACGGATAGATATCTGTCCGAACGTCAACGCTATTTAAAAAAAAAAAACGCCTCTGATTTGCGGTGACGAATCTGTCCAGAAAAAGTTCAGCTGGGTTGAACTTTCTGTCCGTCAAAAGAAAACAAAAGACGGAAATCTGACGGAGACGGACGGTCATCAGCGCTGCCTGGACAACGGACAGCTCTCATTGAAAATGAATTGAAACGAACGGAGACGGACAGACACAACGGATCAGTGTGGCCGCGGCCTTAAAGGATCAGGCTGGTGTTTTTTAATGCATTTCTTACCGTCAACAAATCCTATGAAAATAACAAAATCAGCAATGAATTTGTTTTGCCAACAAGTCTCGTCCATGTAGCCGGTGCCCAATGCAGCCATGTCCCAGCAGCCATAGAACTCCACTGTATTAAAAAAAACTATTAAAAACCCGTCACAGAGCCATGCTGCTGCTCTGCAACATATTTCATCATCACCATGCACCGGGCCGGGCGACTTTTTCCTCAAACAACTTAATAAGCCGGCTGTAAACACTTTGCGATCTCAGGAAAGTAGTTCCGTAGCACAGAAAATAGTCCCCCGGCGTAATGAAGAATTTGTTCCCATTTGAATTTGATTTGGTAATAACTACAACAGCCTGACTTTTTGTAGTAACAGGTAGTGATTTTTAAAATGTAAACTATGTCTTTGTGAGCTGGATTTAAAGGTTTTTAGCTTCCAATTGGAGCCAATGACTTCCGGGCTGACGGCTGAAAACGGAACGTGGGAAGTCAGAAAGTAACGGGAGGAGAGCAAACGCATTGATGATTTTGTTATTTTCATAGGATTTGTTGACGGTAAGCAATGCATTAAAAAACAGCAGCGTTATCCTTTAAGACGCCCACTCCTCTCCAGTGTTTCCTCAAGTCGCTTCAGCATTTAATACGTTAAGTGAAGCGATTAAATCCCATTTGATGCCCAGCTGATCTTCAATAAAAACACACAACAGAAAGAAAGAACAACTCAATACTGAATTCATATCATGATGCCTGAGCCTTTATTGTTTCATGAAACTGCTCATTCATACAAATGGTGCTGATGCATAAGACCTAACAGTTTAGTTTAGTCCTTTATGAGTGTCAATAAATTAAATACAAAGGCCTGCTGGTGTCTCTGTGGTCTCAGGTGGGAACCATGGAAATGCAGCGTCTTGAGTTCCAGTCTTCCTCACACGTCATCCCCGTCTCTCTCCCAGTCTCTCTCCCAGTCTCTCCTATTTCTCTCCACTTTCAACTGTCTAATAAAGGCAAAAATGCCCACACAATAATCTTTAAAATAAATAAATAAAAATAAGTTCAAAAGTCCTATTACAAGCAGGTACTTCAACCCGGGTTCAAACCCCCGAGTCCCTGCTGAAGCGTCCTGAACCAGCTCCTGTTGGGCAGCTGACCTCTGACCTCTGACCTCAGCAGGGGAAAAGAAAGCCCTGCAGAGCATCGGTACTGTATCACAGTCTGATATGAAGCTCTGGTTTGTTCAGAGAAAGGAGCTGAACAGGTGGTTTGATCCGCTGCTGCTGGGGGGAGGGGAGGGGGATTTGACCTTTGACCCGCTGCACTGCCTCTTCCTCCTGGCCCTGCGGTTCTTAAACCAAACCTGGACAGAGATAGAGAGATAGAGAGAGAGAGAGATAAGAGTTATTTCATATTCTCTGATCAGGGAGATTCACAGTAAGTGCAAGTAGAATTAAAGACAAAAACACCATATCAACATTCATGTGTAGAGTAGCGATACAGGAAATGCTGGTTTGGGAGAACAGGTTTGGATCAGGTTTTCTCTGTGCCTCAGCATCAATATGCAACGTGGAGAGGTTTTACACACTTTGGCTATTTATAAACCTAATATTTTATAACTTACTCCACCAGAAAAGACAGATAGGCCTAAACATTTGCTTTTTAAGAGAAAAAAAAGATAGACCCTAGCGGCTTCCTCGTCCAGTCTGTGCGCCATGCGTAAAAACACAACTTGGAGAGGTTTTTTTACGCAGTTGTGCAACGTATATGTGTGATAATATTTTATAATTTACTCCCACCAGAAAGGCAGACTTGCATTTGCCTTTAGGAATAGAAACGTCCTTGACGAGTCTGTGCGCCATGCGTAAAAATGCAGAAAAGTTGGAGAGGTTTTACGCACTGGCAGCTGAGCTAATGGTTTTAGGATTTCCAGCCTAAAATCTAAAACACGTGCATCTGTCGTTCTACTCACCCTGACGGTTTCCTCGCTGAGCCCGGCGCTCCTCGCCACCTGAGCGCGCGCCTCCACCGCGGGGTAGTCGGTCAGCTCGAACAGCGCCTCGAGCTGCTTGGTCTGGCTGTCGGTGAACACCGTCCTCATGCGGGCCCTCTGACGCTGCTGCGCCTGCGCGGACAGCCCGGGCTGCTGGTAACCATAGTAACCTACCAATGGCTGAGGACCTGGAAAATAAAAAAAAACCGTTTATGTTACTCTGTACAGCGTGTCTGCGGGCCCGAAACACTCTTCAGTTGCCTTTTATTATGTTATTACTATATTATTTAAATGCAATGGCCTTGATACAGTTAAATGAAACATTTTAAGTCTTGAATGAAGTTTTCGAGATCTGAAAAATGTTCTTGGTGCAGGGAAGCAGCACAGTCTCGTGTTTGTTTCAGGTGCAAAATGAGTCTTAAATGAAGTGGAATCCAAAGAGTCTTAAAAGTTTCACACTTTGATGAAACTTGCAGATTCCCTCTCATAGAAAAACCTTGTTTTTCTGTACATGCGCAGTTGGCAACATTTGCGAGTATACAGCAAAAATATCCATCAAGTCATCTCTCACATTCAGTCTTGAAATCTTATTGTAAGGTTTGTTAGATTTTAACACACAAACTAGATTAAAACTTGAATGTTTTTGCTCAAAATGTAGACTAGTTCGAATTTAATAGATATAGATATATATTTTTTAATTTTTTCTAAATGTATGTCTACATTTATTCTGAAGTGTGTGTGTGTGTGTGTTTTGTTTTTTTACCTGCGTCCTGACTGAAGCGCCTGTAAACTCCGGAGTTTGGACACAGACTGAAGTCTGCGTGATGGAGACCGGCTCCGTACAGGAGAAACCCGTTTCCCAGGCCGATCCCGTGGTACGGCATGTAGCCCGGGACAGGAGCCGGAGCCGGAGCCGGAGGCCTCAGGTTACCGGAGTCCAGAGGAAATCCGCTGGGAATCCCGTGGAAATATCCGTCCGGTAAATATCCGGTAACATCCTGGAAGGAAGCTGGAGGCTTCTGGGCGGAGGGTCCGACCTCCGGGCCCAGGATGTGGTCGATGCTGAAGTCTGACACCCGGGTTTCCTCCATGGTTCGATACGAAAGTCCCAAAAAATTCAAAATCAAGTTGAGAAAAGAGGTTTAGTGCGTCCACACTTCCCAGTCTGGCCTCTGACCTCTGCAGCTCTGGAGTCCAGTCTTATACCCCAGACCGAGTATTAACCCATCATCACATCAAAAATAACACGAGGTGGAAGATCTGACAAGTGACAGCTCATTAATATGTAATTAGCATTTCTTTATGTCCAAAGACTGTCGGTCAGTGTCCAGTCAGATCAGAGGAGATGAGAAGACAGCAGGCCGTTTGGTTCAAAGCTTCAGTCCCACCTGAAACCTCTGAAACATCTGAAGGAACCGACTGGCTGAGACTGATGGGATGTAATGGTCAATATTTGTTTATTTTATTTTATCTGAATTAGTCGCTCGTCCACCTCGTTTAGTCTCCTGTTCAGTCTTAACTTCTTGCTTTTCAAGTTCAAGTTCGTTTTTTCTTCAAAAGACAAACTTCAAAATTCTTTTCTTCAAACAAGTCATTTCTTCTGTTGAGAGATTTGTCTCAAAATATGCAAAAATTGGCCCAAAATATACAGTATTTGTACATTTAGATTTATTCAAAATATGTTTTAGACTGTAGAAATCTATTTTCTTCCTCTGAGCTGTTAACATCAGATACCTGTAAGAACACACTGCAAAAAAGTCCATCTTACCAAGTCATTTATTTATAATCTCATTTATCATTTATTTATCCCATATTTAGTGTTAAATCTTAACTAGAACAACAATTCTGCCACTTGCGTGATTTAATTCCACTTGTTTCCTAATTCAGTTTCATTTGTTTCAGGAGTTTATCTTGAAACAAGACAGAATAAGGCGGAGTATCAGTACCTGGTGTAAAACGGAACTTGGGTTAAGAAAATTCTTGAAAACAAATTGATTTGCGTTGGAAACAAGTGACGTCATCTCACCTCACTGGCTGATTCTTTCACTTGTTTTAACAAAAATACGATTTTAAGACTCCATACCAAATGAAATGACAATTAAAATGAAATTAAGATGGATATGTATGTAGGATATGTATATATATATTTATTTACTTGTACTTTTAGTAATTTTTTTTGGAGTGTGCTCCTTTGAAACTAAACCCACAAATGAAGAGAGTAGATGAATATCTTAATGTTTCAAATTATTTTATTCACTTTCACTCTGTTTGTTCAAACTGTAAACAGAAACTGATTCAGATGAACGTGGTCTGTTATTGAGAAGGAATATTGAGGAAGGAGATGTAAGTTTACTTATTGCTCATACTATACATGCACTTTATTTATTGGTCACTTGTTTATTTTATTGGTTATACTATTGGTTCACTACAAAATAAATTTATATTTTTTCCCCCTGGCTCTTCTGTCTTTCCCCTCACTTCTCTGTTATCAGGATCACTTCAGCCTCAGGAATATTTGGAATTGACAGGAATTTAAGGTTATTATTATTATTATTTCTAACTATAGTATCCTTATAAAACTTATAACAGGATTACTTACAGTCGCTTTCTTTAAGGGAATAATCTGCAGTGTGTGTCGGCTGCCAGCTGGCGGCGCCACACTCCTTCACAAACACCAGGAGAGAGGATCTGACCAGTAACAACTACAGTAATCTTACAATATATTTTAGAAGGATACTTTTTTAGGTTTTATATAGTCCTTATATGTGTTCTTTCTTTCTTTCTTTCTTTCTTTCTTTCTTTCGTTCTTATTTTTTTCTTTCTTCTTTCTAGGAATATTATAGGGATATTATAGGAATACCATAAGAGATAAAAAAAAAAAATATATATGATAAAGTAGGTCACTATAAACTCAATATTGAGAACCACAGAAACACTACAGTCACTATAGGAATATTATAGGAATATTCTTGTGATACCAATGTGTGTGTGTGTGTGTGTGTGTGTGTGTGTGTGTGTGTGTGTTCACGTTCACGAGGCTTTGATCCACAGAGAATAGCCTGGCACACTTCACAGCATTGTGTAACCTGCTGTATGAAAAGATCAAAGGGAACCTGCAGAAGTCAATGAGCTTTTCTCACATTATTATTGATGTAGTCTAATGGACTGGACTCAAACCTTCAGCACATCATCATCATCATCATCATCATCATCATCACAGCTCACCTGCACTGTGGCTTCCTGCATGGATTCTTTTATGTTTCATTTAGTTTTAAAAATGAAGTTTAATTATAAATCTGTCATGTGGAAAATACAGTATTATACTGCAGTTACAGTTACATTACATGTTACAACAGTACCATTACTTCATCAATATGGTCACATGTCAATCTGAGCAGTTGAATAAATATATTTAAAAGATAGTTCAGCCTGTTTTGTTGCTGTTCAGCAGTAGTTTAGTAGTAAAACTCTGGGAAACGTTACTGCCTTTATTCATTTACAAAAATGAAATAATTAACTCTCTGAAGTCACAGTTATTGCTGGTGATAAACAGCATATTCTCATATTTTTGATATGTTATTTGATTTTTCTTTTTTTATACGTTTTATGATATTTTCAGAGTTTGTTTTTACCCCTAATGCATGGCATCCTTTTTTTTTCCAGTGGTAAACAAAGGCCAAATTCAGTGTAGGCTATAGCAAAATCTGAAAAATGACCTTAGACTCCAGAGAGTTAAATAAATGAATAGAAAGTGCAAAGAAAGTCAAATGTCATGTGAGGTTTTTTGTTTTTTGTTTTTCTGTAGCTGTGGTCAGGAGGAAACCTCCATCATATTTAATAACAGACCAGTATCGGCCCCATATATCAACAAACTGATGTCAGTCTAATCCTACTAGAAAGGCCAGAGTATGGATGTCTAACAGAAGGCCAACAAGAGACACATATCATTATAAGTTAGAATTTATCACTACTGTTTCTTCGTGTTTTTTTAATAAGTGGAATATGATATTGTACAGAGGCTGTTTTCCTCTTGTTTGGATGATGTTAGTGCCGCCAGACTTCTGAGGGAAGATCAATAGACGATCAATAGCAGATCAATCACTGTCCTCTAATGCTCCTCCTCTGATCTGCTCCCTCATCAGCAGACATCAGTAGCATTAAGAGAACTGCAGATTCCTGAACGTCTACCAGTCCGAAGATAAAAGACAACAAGAAGAATTTACACTTAGATCTTTAGACATTTAGCTGCTGCTTTTATCCACAGAGACTTAAATCAAACTCAACAGTAGAATAATAAACTTCAATTCCAACATCAGCAACATTAAAAACAACCAATACTTGGAAGACGATGGAGGAAACATCCCTGAGACCTGGAAGGAGCGTGGATGAAGGAGAAGTGACAGAAGAAGAAATGTGATGCTGACTGCTGAAAACTTTGTATCTCCAAATCATATCTCCACTATTCAGGAACTCATAAAAACAGCTTTGATTTGCATTTATAGTCAGTTTATCAATTCGTTTTTTATTGAGTTTATTAAAATGTTTTTCATTCAGGAACATGAGATCCTTCAATCCAAATTAAAACATCAAAATCATGAAATTTTCACCTGACATCACCAAAAATCTAAGGAGAAGCAGTAAACAGTTTAGTTTAGTTTTAATGTTATAGTTTTATTTTATTTTATTTTTCATTTTGGTAACACTTTACAATAAGGGGCACTAAGTTAAGGGTTAGTTAATGCTTATTAAGCATTAATTGACAGTTACTAATGTGTCTGGTAATCATTTACTAATGGTGTTCATGTTAACTAAGGTATTATATTATACATTATTTAATAGTTTATAAAGTATAAATTAATACCTTAGTTAACATGAACACCATTAGTAAATTACACGTTAGTTAACTGTTAATTAAGGGTTAGTTAATGCTTATTAAGCATTAACTAACCCTTATTAAGAATTAACTAACCCTTAACTTAGTGACCCTTATTGTGTTGATTAGTTTTAGTTTAGTTTTCATTTTACTGTTTTAGTTTAGTTTAGTTTTAATGTTAGTATTAGCTTTATTTTATTTTAGCTTTCATTTTAGTATTAGTTTAGTTTTTATTGTTTTAATTTTAGTTTTAGTTTTAGTTTAGTTCTAAGTTTAAGTTTAGTTTAGCTATAGGTTTAGTTTTAGTTTTAGTTTTTAGTTTTTACAATTTAAATTTGTGCATCTCAGAAGTACGTCAAACAATTATGCGTGGAAGAACAAAAGAAAAAAGAAGAATCATCATAACCATCATCATCCATCCATTTTCCATATCCGCTCATTCCTCTTCAGGTCACAGATCATCATCATCATCATCATCATCATGTTCTACAGGACCGCTGGGCAGAGTTTTCCATCTCAAGCTCTTCCACCACTTCCTCCTTCTCATCCTGGCTGTCAGGCTGCGGTCTCAGATCGCACGCTGGCTTCCAGGACGGAAAGATCAGCCGCCTCTTGGTCCTCAGCAGCTCCACTCCGCTCCTTCAATCTTTCCTCCACCTTCCTCATCTTCTGCTCTGCCATCGTCTTCTCCAAGCCGTGGATCTGGGGCCGGATTCACCAATGTGTTCTTAAGATAGTTGTTAAGAAATGACATAAGAGGAAATTTTAGGAAGTTCTTAAAAAGGCTCTTAAGTGCAATTCCTCAATCTTTTCTTAGTAACAGTCTCATTTCTTACGAATTTCTTTAATTTTCCTACTTAAGAACTTCTCAAAATAGGGCCTGAATTAATTCTGGTTAATAAACTTTAGGCTTACTGCCATTGAGGCTAGGAGACAAGGCTAGGAGGCTAGGAGACAAGGCTAGGAGGCTAGGAGACAAGGCTAGGAGGCTAGGAGACAAGGCTAGGAGGCAACCCAAAGTGCTTCCATCGACAAAACAATTGGGGAAAAACCTATTTAGAGCAACTAGAGCAAAGATTTAAACATTGGTTGCTGTTGGTAACTGTAAAATTTGCAGCTTATTTCCAACAGACATGAGACAGAGGCCTACCTGGCCCTACACCAAATAAAGCTTTACAATAAATGTTCATCTTAATGTTAGGTGTAGGGGAACCTATGAAGACTTTGAACTATAACCTACTTGTCTAAAATGTGTTTAAATATATGATATTAGAGGCTTACCTTTTCACTGTAGGAGTTTTAAGACAGGTGAAGGGCCGTCTTAAAGTTAAGAAAAAAATCAAGAACAAATTTGAGAACTTTCATTTCAAGAATACCATTTATTCCTAAGTTTTTTCTTAGGAAGAAACATAAGAAGAAAGTTAAGAAAATATATAAGAACTGTTTTTGAGAATAGCATTTTTCCTATTTTTTTCTTCTTCTTAAGACTAAAGTTAAGAAAATGAGAAGATTTTTTTTCTTAACAGGGGTTTTGTGAATCCGGCTCCTGGTCTCTCTGCAGCTCCATCTCCTCCTCTTCCGGCTGTCAGTCTCAGCTCCACCAACATGGCTCCCTCCCAGGTGGATTGTTGTGTTTCTCTGCGTCTTTATCTGCCCCTCTAAGTACCTGCTCCAGTCTTTCCTCCATGTTCCTCAGCTCCACCCTCCACTCCACCACCGTGTCTCTCAGCATCTTCAGCTCGTCCCAGATGTTAGGAGGTTCGTAAATGACTCCTCCTTTAGCCTCCTGTGGTTCTGCTCAACCCCGTCTGTCTCCGAGCCATCTGCTCTGTCCCTGTCTGTCGATCTGCCTATCTGTCTCTTCCTGACGCCACAGACAGACTCAGCGGTGACACTAGTCCGGCCAAAGCAGCCTGCGTTTTGGAAATCAGACTCTTCAGATGTGAAGCAACTTCGGAAACTCAGGACACTTCCTAATGTACACAACAGCCATGGGTAAATATGATGTTGCCTATGTTCAGTGGAAACACAGAGACTGTAGCCAAGGACAGGTCATTTGATGATGGGACTGTCTTTGGTGTGACCAGCTGCTTCTAAAGGTAAACTAACAACTGATCACATGGACTTGCAGCACAACTGAAAGTGCAACTTTCAATTTGAATGGTTTCATTCCAAAACGCTATACAGTATATCCAGTCCCGGACTAACACAGTGTCCTAGGGTGACCTCACTTGAAGTGCCCCCCTCCTTCCACTTAACACACAAAAAAAGTTAAATTTACTATGGCAATGGCAATTTATTTATGAAGCACATTTCATTACAAGTAAACTCAGTGTGCTTTACATTGAAAGACAAAAAAAAAGAAAAAAAGGCATAGAAGGCATAGAACATGAGAACAAAGGTAACATGAGCAACATAAATATAGGAATATAAGCATGAGTAAAGTGCTGAAACAGAACCAATGAAGCATACACCCGAGTTTTATTAAACACACCACACAGCAATAAAGACCCAATAAATCAAACATAAACCCCCGCCCCGTCACACAGCCGCACATGCAATCAACTGCAATATGGCAATAAAGATCATAAATTTACATTAACTTAAACGATACAGGCTCACCACACATACTACAGACAGATTACTTTACCAGCAAATTACTTTACACCATAGATTGACTACAAATGCCATTTTAGGCACAGAGCTATACTCTATCAAATTTGAATGCAACTCACATCAAAGACATCATGTTAAAAATCATTGTTTCCGACATAAATTTTCAAAGGCCTGAATGAAGACTAAATGCCAAACCATTACAGAGCATGACTAAAAAAAAAAACATAAAACAAAAAAGGAAAAAAAAATCATTACAGACATCTAATGCAACTTCAGCACCACGGACAAGGCCCCACAACAAGCTCAAGATGATTTGATCCTCAAAAGCATAAGTTTTCTAACATACTCCTGATTTTAATATTAACCAATAATGTGCTTTACTTTCATACCAGCAATCATTTTGTATGTGTAGGTTTTTTCAAATAGTGGATAGCTCGTCAAAAATGTAATGAATGAATGAATGAATGAAGGGACAGACCTGAAAAGGGGCTACGGCGCTTGCTTGGTTTGAAAGTTTAAAAGGTTAAATTGCTACGCTAGGAGGATGAGATAATGTCATATAGTATTAATATGTTAATGTATTAATAATGAAGGCCTGTCTGAGAGGAAGGAGGGCGTTTGGTCTCTGAAAATAAGCCACCGAAGTTTGATGGAAATGTTTGAGCAAGCAGAAAAAACTGTCTTGAGATTCTGATCCTCATTTAGCTTTTTTTTTCCAGGTCAGTTCATTCATTCATTCATTCATTCTACATGCACATCTTTATAGAAGCAACAAATTAATTTATCTCAATATATGCAATAATAAAGGCTTGTCTAACAGAAAATAAGACGTTTGGCCTCTGTTTAATATTACATGACATTATTGTCCGTCCTCCTAGTTTCACAGTTTCCAGCCTAAACTTTCAAATCAAGCAAAGACAACAGAAGTCTTTAAACATTCCAGCCCCTCTGTCAAGTCTGACCATTCATTCATTCATTCATTCATTCATTCATTCATTCATTCATTCATTCCAGGTGTGCTTCATCCACAGGAAATCAATCTCAAATTCTTGGTTTAGCTCCATCAAACTCTAACTGATATTAGAGACCAAACACCTTCTTTGTTATCTCCGCCAAGGAGGTTATGTTTTCGGTGCCGCTTGTTTGTTTGTTTGTTTGTCTGTTTGTTTGTCTGTTAGCAGGATGACGGAAAAACTACTGGCCCGATTTTCATGAAACTTGGTGGAAGGGTGTAGCATGGGCCAAGGAAGAACCCATTAAGTTTTGGAGCGGATCCGGATCTGACTCATGAACAAGCAATAATAGCACGAACCTTGGCGGAGGTCTGCGCTCTCCGAGTGCCCTTCTAGTTATTAATATATTAAGCAAAATTTATGAACCAAGGATTTGACATAAATTAATTTGCTGCACATCTGGAATGAATGAATGAATGAATGAATGAATGTGTGAATTGACATGAAAAAAAAGCTAAATGAGGATCAGAATCTCAATATCTTTTTTGCTCAGTTTAAAATGTGACGGGTTGGAATAATGTCATAAAATGGTGGAAAAAAACCCTGAGCTGTTCAGTCTCAGGATGTTTCACCTCAGTATGAGAAAGACTCTGTGCAGTCAGCTGTTGGCTGATGGTGCAGGTGAGGAAGGATCTGATGACATGAAGCTTCAGTACAACTTACAGGACAACTTTTAACAAAATATCTGAATTATAACAGAATAAGGTAATGTGCCTGTCTTTACGTTTGAATATGAAGTAACAGAAAACACAAAAAATGATGATACATGATAATAGAAATATACAGTATATATATATATATTTTCCTATCACATAAATCTCGGGACCTCCGGAAATGATCTTGCGGCCGTCTGGGGGGTCCCGACCCCCCGGGTTGAGAACCGCCGGGTTAGAACAGGGAATGTAAAAGCTTGGATGAACTGGATATAGGTTGAATCTCTGTTGTCTTGTATCAATATGACAGAAGGTATGAAAGCGGACGTTTATTTGCATGGAGGAGTTGAGTAATCCACATCAGACTGAAACCCTTCAGAGACGGTTTGGCTCTGCCTCGTCTCCCTCAGCATGAATCAGCAAAACGTCATGATGCCCAGAGCCGAGCTGAACTGCAGCCATCCCCCTCTCTCTCTGTCCCTCTCTCTCTCTCTCTCTCCCCCCCCCCCCCCCCCCCCCCCTCCCTGTCTGGGTCTCTGTCTAGCTGTTATACTGTCTGCCCTGCCGCTGTACTGTAGCTGATTAGTAAGCACAGCAGGAGTTCACTCGCTGGGCTTCTTGTTGGACGGGTTTCAATTCTCTGCTCACTGTGTCTTCTGGCGACGTGTCAGAGCCGCGGCCGCTCACGCTGACGGGTCGGGTCTCAATACTCTGTCCGCTCTCTGTGTCTGTCTGTTGGCTGGGTTTCAATATTGTGTCTGCTCTGTGCAGCAGTGTGATATTAAGACTGTTCACTCGCTGGCTTTTGGCCGGGTCTCAATACTCTGCATCCACTGGGTTTATTGGCTGTGTTTCAATAGTATGTACTGCATCTTTTGGCTTAATTTCAATACTCTGTCCGCTGTCCTTTGGCTGAGTCTCAATACTTTGCTCAATACCGGTTTTACTGGCTGGGTTTCAATGCTGTTCAATCACTGTGTTGGTTGGGTTTCAACATTATGTACTGTGTCTTTTGGCTGAGTCTCAATACTCTGTCCACTGTGTCTTTTGGTTGAGTCTCAATTCTCTGTCCACTGTGTCTTTTGGCCGAGTCTCACTACTTTGTCCACTATGTCTTTTGGCCGAGTCTCATTACTCTGTCCACTGTGTCTTTTGGCTGAGTCTCAATACTCTGTCCACTGTGTCTTTTGGTTCAGTCTCAATTCTCTGTCCACTGTGTCTTTTGGCCGAGTCTCACTACTTTGTCCACTGTGTCTTTTGGCCGAGTCTCATTACTCTGTCCACTGTGTCTTTTGGCTGAGTCTCAATACTCTGTCCACTGTGTCTTTTGGTTGAGTCTCAATTCTCTGTCCACTGTGTCTTTTGGCCGAGTCTCAATACTCTGTCCACTGTGTCTTTTGGTTGAGTCTCAATTCTCTGTCCACTGTGTCTTTTGGCCGAGTTTCATTACTCTGTCCACTGTGTCTTTTGGCTGAGTTTCAGTACTCTGTCCACTGTGTCTTTTGGCCGAGTCTCAATACTCTGTCCATTGTGTCTTTTGTATGAGTCTCAAGTCTGTCCACTGTGTCTTTTGTATGAGTCTCAATACTCTGTCCACTGTGTCTTTTGACTGAGTTTCAGTACTGCCCACTCTCTGTATTGGTGGAGTTTCAATACTGTTTGACTGCTGACAGACTCTGCTGAAGTCACACTGATCTTTAAAGGTGAACTCTTTGAAGTCTTTGAAGTCTAATGCATTTGTACTTTAAATTCAATACAGTGATATTTTTTCTCCAAACAACCAGTTATGTTTATAGTTTAATCTCTGTCCTTGTTTCTTCACATCATTTGCAGATATCTATCTATCTATCTATCTATCTATCTATCTATCTATCTATCTGTCTAACTACAAGGTGAGGATGAAGGATGAATGGAGGAGTTTTGACACTCATCCAACCTGAGGATGTAATGAGTTGTAAAAGAGGAGCGAGGAGGAGGAGAAAAGGCGAAGGGAGGGGAGGAGGGATAGACAGAGTGTTGAGTCTCGGCCAGACAAAGTTTTGGCTGCAACCCGGCGGTGACCTGAATCCTCTGATGATAGGGAATGAGAAGAGACAGAGAGAGGGAGAGAAAGAGAGAGAGAGAGAGAGAGAGAGAGAGGGGAAAAACAAGATGTGAGAGGGAATAATATTAATAGTAATAATGATTACTTATTGATAATAATCAATAAATGAAAGGAGAGGAGCAGAGAGGGGAAGAAGAGATACTATGATCCATCCATCCATTCATGTTTTATAATCATTAGTGGTTTAATGAAAGATCAAAATACTCTCTCTCTCTCTCTCTCTCTCTCTCTCTCTCTCACACACACACACACATTCACACTCTATGTCTCTCTGTTTCTCATCTGCCTTTACCCTTTCTTGTCATCATCTCTCTCTTTCTATTTTTTTCTTTACTCCTTTTCCCCTCCTCTCTCCCTCTGTCCTCTCTCTCTCCCACACATGCACACACACACACACGCACACACACACACACACATTGTCTGGCTGTCTCTCTCCTCTCTGTGACGAACACAGACTCTCTCTCTCTCTCTCTCTCTCCCTCTCCCCCCCCCCTCCCCCTCTCTCTCCAGTCAGATCAGCTGAACTGGATCTCAGTAAAAGCAGCAGATTATTCTCATCTGCCTTCTAAAAAATGAAGAGTTTCCTCCCTAAATGAAACATCCTCCCTGTGCGGCGGTGACTCCGGCTGACAGAACGCCTGCTGGCATCTCAGGGAAGGAAAAACTGGATGAGTCATCTGAGTTTGGAAATATCCACTTTTAGGTCGTTGAATTTTGGCTAAAAAGGATAGAACGAAAGATTTCCAGTATGTATTATGACAGGAGACTTGTACATGTCAGTATGCTGTACATATTTGTGACCTGCTCTATCATTTCCAGTCACATTGACCCCTCAAACTCTCACATTTTGAGTTTAATACACTGTTGCAAAGAGGAGATTTTAAGCTTTCTGGTGATATCAAAATGATCTTTGTACTCCAAAGACTGAGTGAGATGCAGCCCTCCCTTTGATGTCTGTTTCCAAATGATGTTTTTGGGAAAAAGGGCCTCAAAGTTTGAAATCAGTTCTGAGACATTTATTCAAATAAAGAAATAATTCAAACATAACATAACATACTAACATTACATTTGCTTGTCTTGAGTGCCCATACATACACACACACACACACACACACAGGTTGAGATCCCTGACAACTACGTTTTCCCGCAGATGAAACAATAACTTTGATTGGAGATTGATAAAGTGAACGATGGTCAACCCGTTACTATGCAGATGTTCATTCATAATTTTAAGAGACAGATAGTAAGGGGAGAGAGGGACGGGGAGGAGTGGTGCCAGGTTCTTAGTGACAAAACCCTCCCAGTGCCAATTAAACCCAAACCATAAACAGCCCAATGATCAATGAAACTTATATTCAAATGATATGTAATGATGTAAACTTGAAAATGAAAATGTAATTCCACAATAGCGTTATAATTTTCCACATATGTATGTGTTATTTGAGTAAAAATGAAAATTAAAATGCAAAAATCCAATTTGCATTTTCATTTTCACACACTCGTATGGGCGTTCTATGACCGTATTAAAATGAAAATGAAAAAGCTGTTTGACATTTAATTTTCAAAGTTGTACCCCGCTTTGAATACAGTGGACAATATTCAAATGTTAAAAATTTGAAAATTAAAATGCAATATAAACAATGTAACCTCATTTTCCATTTATGCAAGCAATATTTAAGTCACAATTAAAATTAAAATGCAATTTTCTAACAATTTGAAAATGAAAATGAAAACTTTATAAACAGCATTTTAAGCCCTTTATAAGCAGCATTTATAACATTTCCAAGTACACTGAAATCCGTGAACCTGGCAACATGAGGAACGCGAGCTTTGCTGACAAACTAAGCTAGTAGTTCTGCTTGTCACCCGACCTTTATGAGCTTCAAAACTATATTTAGCGTTTGAATTTCACAATAAAAGGCTTTATTTTATTAAAGTCTGATGAAACCCCAAAACAGCCAAAAATCGATCTTTTCTCATAAAATCACGTTTATCCACAAATGCACCGTTGCGACTTCTGACTGAAAATGATAGAAGGCCTCACATTTAGCCTACAGTTCATTCAATATACATTCTTAGGACTGGACAATTCATTTGAGATTTAAATTTTATTCAGTTTTCATGATTTAGTTCTCTTTAAATCTCCTCTGGCTCAGGAAACGTTCTTCATGATGTTCTGCAGATAAATGTAGTTTATTACAGTCTAGTTAAGTCTTTATTGAATCTCTTTGATCATATATATACTGTATATACTGTGTACATAAATAGAGGAAAATTTGAATTCATATAGTATCGGACCTTTAACTGATTAAAGGTGAAAAATAATATGTGTTATTTGGTCCAATCCTCCATGTGGAGTTCAGGCCCAAAACAGCAAAACGTCAACTATGATTCCTGCAGAGTTGACAGATTGATCCGTTAACATTTCTGTTTTCTATCTGAAATCATTACAGCTTCAGCTAGAGGAGTATAATACATTACATTGCTTAGGAAGAATGTAAAAATGTTTCGTGACATTTACTTTTGTAAATACCTTCTTTCTAGTTCTTCTTAATATTTGTTATAGTAGTAGTGTAGTGTCTAAATCAAGAGTGGATTTATTTAAGCTCAAGTGTTCCTCTGATATCTTTATTAATCACATTTTAATCAATTATTTGTGTAATATTCATGATTTTTTTCTTTTTGGTGGGAAAATGTCAGGTGGTATTTGTTTCTAGATGTGGAGATGTGGAGTTCGGGCCCAAAAATGCTAATTATGATACCTGTAACAGAGTTTTTCCTCCAATTATCTTTATTAATCACATTTTAATCAATTACTTGTGTAATATTTATGACGTTTCTTTTTGAAAAGTGTCATGTGGTGATTGGCTCTTTGCCTCCATGTGGAGTTCAGGCCCAAAACAACAAAAACATCAACCATGACTCCTGTAACAGAGCTGACAAATTAATCAGTTAAAACATTTCTGTTTTCTATCTGAAATCATTACAGCTTCAGCTAGAGGAGAAGTAAATAGGAAGAATAGAAATATTTTTTGTGACAGTTACTTTTTGTTCACGTGTTTCTAAAAGCGGGGTTCGGACCGGCCCGTGTGCGCGCTCCCCCCCCCCCCCCCCCCGGGCTCAGCTGGGTGTGGGCGGGTCGTGAAGTTCGTCCCGGTCGCTCCGTCTCTAACGACCACGCCGCGGCTCCCGTCCCGTCGTCACAGGCGGCCATTTCTCTCTCGGCTCTGATGAATTGCGTCGACGGTAATCTACAGAGAACAGAAGGTTATCCAGGCAATTTAACTGGGTCATCGCCCCCCCCCCCCCCCCCCCCAACCCTCCAACCCTCCAACCCTGAGCACAATCTGCCTCTAATGCTTCTCAAATCACCCCATTATCATATTTTGGCTATGAATTTTTAAAATTTCCAAGCCAGTGGATTAATCACGCTTTATTTAGACCCCCCCCCCCCCCCTCCTCACACAGCATATGAATTTATGAATGCCAAATCGACAGGCTGAATCTCCACTCTCTCTCTCTCCCCCCCCCCCCCCTCTCTCGCTCTCTTTCTCTCTCTTTCTCTCTCTCTCTGTCCCCCTCCCCTCTCTCTCTCCCCCTCTCTCTCTCTCTTTCTCTCTCTCTCTGTCCCTCCCTCTCTCTCTCTCTCTCTCTCTGCCCTCCCCCCTTCTCTCTTTCTCTCTCTTTCTCTCTCTCTGTCCCCCCCCCTTTCTCTCTCTCTGTCCCCTCTCTCTCTCTCTGCCCCCTCTCTCTCTCCCCCTCTCTCCCCCTCTGCCCCCCTCTCTCTCTCTCTCTCCTTCCCTCTCTCTCTCTCTCCCCCAATCTCTCTCTGCCCCCCCCACTCTCTCTCTCTCTCCTTCCCTCTCTCTCTCTCTCTCTCTCTCTCTCTGTGCATTTGTCAGCCTACTTACATAATAATTACTCTGATTGAATATTCGTTGCTGTGTGGAAGCGGCTGCAGTTTGGCGGTCCGGCCTGCAGGAGGCGGCAGAGACGGCGGCAGAGCTGCCTAATCACCGCCATAATACCCAGCCTGTTAAAACCATTATGTAATGTCATTGCCCCCCCCCTCCCCCTCCCCTCCCCCTCCTCCTTTTTTGCTGATGCTCTCTCTGTCTTTCTAGATCTCTCTCTCTCTCTTTATCTTTCTGTCGACTTATCTTTCATTCCGGCCGCCCTCTCTCGCCAAAATTTCATTCCCTCTCAATCTGACTCTCTCTCTCTCTCTCTCTCTCTCTTTGCCAACTTCATGCTCTCTCTATCTTTCAGCCGATCTCTATTTTTTGTCGCTCTCTTGCCAACATATCATACTATCATACTGTCTCTCTTTCTGTCTCTCCCTCTTTCTCTCATTTTTCACCCTCTGTTGCCTTATTCCTATGGGGGATTACGGAGCATGCAGGCGGCTACAGGAGCCAATCAGCCAATCACAGAGCAGTACAGCGCGGGTCACGTGACAGAGGCTGAACGAGCAGCGATAGAGTTTCTCTGCAGGAAACTGAGACTGTTCAGGCAAATACAGCTGTGTAGAGCAAGGCACTAACACCGGCAGGGTTGGGGGTTCAATTCCCTGTTTGGCTTCTAGCATGAAGTCAAAAACTATTCAACTGTATCCTGACAACAAGATGTTCACATGAGAGTAAAGCAACAGCACTGAGGCAGCTACCTGGGAACTGTTGTACACAAAAAAAAACATGAAAGTTTGAAGGACTTCATTACCCAGAAATCCTGTACCATGACAACCAAAGTTTCTTAGTGTTCAACACCCCTAAAGTCATTCCAAAGATTTTCTCA
This sequence comes from Centroberyx affinis, assembly GCF_046629955.1. Classification (NCBI taxonomy): domain Eukaryota; kingdom Metazoa; phylum Chordata; class Actinopteri; order Beryciformes; family Berycidae; genus Centroberyx; species Centroberyx affinis. Next base: position 7,505 of record NW_027283321.1, on the reverse strand, counting down.
GGAGG
>NW_027283321.1:0-2500 GCF_046629955.1 Centroberyx affinis | reverse complement strand
TCTGTGTCGTGGTCAGAAGGTCTCAGGTTCTGTGCTGTGGTCAGAAGGTCTCAGGTTCTGTGCTGTGGTCAGAAGGGCTCAGGTTCTGTGTCGTGGGTTAGGGTTAGGGTTAACCCTAACCCTAACCCACCGCATGGTACCGGCTCAACTCGCCTCGACTCACCTCGACTCTACTTGCTTTTGGTAGTACCACTTGGTTTTTCCACTGCAGATAGAACCCCCTCAATGTGCCCCCCCCCCCACCACCACCACCACCCCCACCACCACCCCCACACCTGGTCGTTTTTCTTCGAGATTCTGGCTCTTATTCACAGCAAGGAGACAGATTTTATTTCAGAAGAGGCTGAAGGCAGCGAGACAACAGACTGCTCTCTGGCTGAGAGGGTAAGCTAACCCGGTAGCTAACGTTAGCATATATTATGTCCCGTGCCGCGCAATGATGACGATTCTCTTTGACCAATCAGTAGTCTGCAGTGTTTTTTCACGTCACCTTTTGGTATCGCCTCAGTTCGCTTGGAACCTCGACGGAGGAAAAGAGAGAAAGAGAGTGAGAGAGAGAGAGAGAGGCTGTGTAATGGCAGATTAGTGTGAGACAATACAGATGGCTGGTCTAGACAAACATGAGGCTTACTGTATTATATACATTATTCATATCAATAAACACACACACACACACACACACACACACACACACACAACACACATACAGACACAGTGGGACCAACTGCTGTGTGTGTGTGTGAGGGAGAGAGAGAGAGAGAGAGAGAGAGAGAGAAGTGTGTGGCATGTTGAAAAGGACGAGGAGTAGAAATATAAAAGATGACATAAAGAAAGGGAGATGTGTGTGTGTGTGTGTGTGTGTGTGTGTGTGTGTGTGTGTGAGAGAGAGAGAGAGAGAGAGAGAGAGAGAGAAAGATGAATGGAGAGGGAATAAAAGTTTGATGGAGAGAGATTTATCCAGCGCTTTTCCCTTCAGACAGAGACACACACTGGATGATAATAATAATAATGATAATAATAATAATAATAATAATAATAATAGTAATATAATAATAATAATAATCATCATAATAATCATAATAATGATGAGAATAGCATTATAAATTGCTTTAAAAGATGCAAAAAAAGCCCAAACACGAACAAAAATTACAAATAAATGTGGGAAAAATAATAAAATAATAAAGGGCAAACAGGGGACAGCAGAATAATAAAAAAGATGGATGGAGAGACATCGGAGAGCAGAGGGAGGGGAGAGAGAGAGAGAGAGGGAGAGAGACAGTGAGAGAAAGAGATAGCGGCAGAGAGAGAGAGGGAGAGAGACAGGAGAGAAAGAGATAGAGGCAGAGAGAGAGAGGAAGAGAGACAGTGAGAGAAAGAGATAGAGAGAGAGAGAGAGGAAGAGTGAAAGAGATAGTGAGAGAAAGTGAGAGAAAGAGATAGAGAGAGAGAGAGAGGAAGAGAGACAGTGAGAGAAAGAGAGAGGCAGAGAGAGAGAGAGAGGGAGAGAGACAGTGAGACAGTGATTAATTGGAAACCTCAAGATGGCGATCGTTGTTGCGCTCCTTCTCTTTACTGTTACAGACACTACAAACTTCTTCTGAAAGACTCGAAGGAGCAAAGTTCCTACTCAAGCCAAATTCAGGTCAGCCAGTCAGTCACAGTCCCGCCTCCTCTCTTCTTTGATTGGTCTCTAAATATATAACTGTGTGTAGAACGACGAAAGACTGCAAGAACTGTGATTGGGCCCGCTTTGCTTTTTCTCTGTGCTTTTTCATGTGGAGGAAATATAAGCTGGACCTGTAGGTGTCTCTGCAGATGAGTTGTTTTCATCATTTGTCACTACTCTCTGCTAGCTCCTCCCAGACCAGACCATATACTTATATAAGCCGCTTTTCCACCGCATGTTACCGGCTCAACTCGCCTTGACTCGACTCGACTCTACTCGCTTTTGGTAGTACCACTTGTTTTTCCACTGTAGATAGAACCCCCTCAGTGTGCCCCCTCCCCACAACTGGTCGTCATAGCGACGCCGCATGAAACTGCCGTGACGTCATCTTTAACGCGACACACACAGCAACAATGGAGGATATCGAAGGGATGGTGTTCTCGATTCTCGGTTATGTGGCTGTTAAGTCACAGCAAGGAGACAGATTTTTATTTCAGAAGAGGCTGAAGGCAGCGAGACAACAGACTGCTCTCTGGCTGAGAGGGTAAGCTAACCCGGTAGCTAACGTTAGCATATATTATGTCCCGTGTCGCGGAATGATGACGATTCTCTCTGACCAATCAGTGGTCTGGTATCGCCTCAGCTCGCTTGGAACCTCGACAGAGGTGCTACCAAAAAAAATACCAGGTACCAGGTAATATGGTACCTGGTACCTGGTACTTGCCCAATGGAAAACCAAAAAAGGCGAGTTAGTCCGTGAGCCAGGACCCCAAATTTGGGCCACCGGTACCATCTGGGGGGAATAATTCTCATAGTGATTTTTGGCAAGGTATA
>NW_027283320.1:0-47833 GCF_046629955.1 Centroberyx affinis | reverse complement strand
TTAAAGAACACAGTCCAACAGAATTTGCCTTCCATGACCATGAGAAGGGGAGAAATGAAAGAGAGGTAAAAGAAAAGCACAGCACGCTATCTCTCCCTCAGATGAAAAGGAGAGGTCTACAAACAATTTGGGCATGTGCATGTGTTTGGTTATGCCGTCCCACAGCTAAAGGGTAATTATACATTTATTTGAGCAGAATAACTGGATCAAACATAAAACAGCAATAATACTACACCAGCTGTATTAATTCAAACCAAGAGAGGCAAAACAATAACAGCATTTTGCCAAATGATTTGTGATATCCTAAATGGCATTTGAAAATATAATCTGAAATAATACAAAAGGAAAATGTCATTGTAAAATCCCATCTTATTTCTATCAATGGATTTAACAGCTATTGAAGTAAAATGACAAAAAAAAGATGACAGCATAATTCAGTGACATGTAAGTGAATCTAATGCTTAGCTGCATTGTTACATTCTGATGTTCAGAATTGCACTGCCAAGCTCTAACAACGGCCTTTAGGAGCTCCAAAAATGGCTTTGTTCATGAGCCAGACATAATTGATGTGTTGATCCTCTATAAGAAATTAGCCAGCCATTCAAATCCTGTATTTGTGAAAAAAAAAAGACAGATTTTCCTCCCCACTATCCATCCCTTCTGGTATCAACAGTGTGTCCACAAACACACACATAATCACACAAGGTTGCCAAAAGCTGTGTGGAGAGAGACTGAGGACAAAAGGCTAGACAAATGGCATGTATGATTCCCATACTGCTAAGATTTCTCAGTGGAAGAGATTATGGTTCCGTTCTAACAAACACGACAAATCTCCATTTTCCCAACCTTTTACAGCAGATAAAGGGCCTCGGATCCCTTTTCCACGCTAAATCCCAGATCAACTTCTCCTTAGCTATTCAAACCACCCAGCAGGTTGTTTCTAAAGGGCTTGAAAGTGAGCAGAGAGATAGCCAGCTCCGGCATCTCAAATGAGCTCTCCGTGCCGCCATGACGCACGCTCGATTCGCTAATTCTCCCTCTTTCTTACTTCTTCAGAAACTTTTAACATCATGACCCCGAGAAACATTTGCAAACTATAACAATAAAATTAACTTGTAATGAGCAAAATAATTGCACATCAAACGCTGCTCGTTGGTAGAGCGCAAGCTTGGAAGAAAGGGCCCAATTTACAGATTACATGGCTCATGACTACCCAAGTTCAAAACACAGAGAAATTGGTTGTGAAGTGAGAAAAAAGGGCCCTTCCAAAACGACTCCCAAGCATTCTTTAAACTTGTGTAATGGATACGCTGCGGGCAACGGGGCGAATTTACCATGCAAAGAATCTCCATTCTGCACGCAGCACTTCAAAGGCAAGGGGAACTGAGTTTCAGGGAGCCAGTGGGCACGGGGAGAGGGGGGAACGAACTTGGCGATGCACATTTGTTTCCCGGAGTGACAGAAATTGGCGGGGGGTGTTCAAAATGAGAGATTTAGCTGATCTAGGGCAGAGCAGTAGTTGCGTCAACACCGCAGTGCTTCCTCAATCTTCAAAAACAGAGGGAAATCATAACGCAGAGAGGAGAAATGCTGAGAAAGTTAAAAAGGAAGGCACTGGCAGGAAGCACATCAAAACTCTGAGGGGACCGGAGATATTTTTCTCCCGATCGCCGAGAATTAAGAGAGAGCAAGCCAGAGGAAGATAGGGAGATAGAAGATAGGGAGATAGATGGCTTGAGCGACTAGGCCAAGTTGTTGTGTTGTATTTTTCTGTATCAGGCCCGGGTCTTTCAGGTTGTGTTGGGAGAGGAGGTAGAGGAAAGCAAGAGATTACATTAGCAATGATAAAGCGAGCAATGCCACACCGTGTCTTACCATCAGATACACACACACACAACACCACAGATTACGCCCAAACACACCTAAAACCCAGATACACTCTGGACTGCAGTGGACAGCTGATATCACCTCTACAGCTATATATGAGGGGAGAAATGGCTGATGTCACCAAAATAAAAAAACCCTGTGTGAAGGGCCACAGTCAGATGGATCTTGTTCTGTGCAGAGGCCTACCGCAACGAAATTGAGTCACCACTTTTTATTTGTGTAAAACCTCTGTATTTTCTCCAATCAGTTGTTGCTAAAAAGCTGAAACAAGGTCACAGAAATTTTGTGCTGCAATGCTGAAAGGTCAAATGAAAAGCCACGAAAGTGTTCCTCAGACAAATGTGTTGGTATTTATTCAGCAGGCCAAAAACGGTCAAGTGAGACAATTTCTTGGCCATGTTTCATGCTCGTTTCTTATATTCCCTCCACTTTCACCCCTTCACCTTCACTCTCTCTCTCTGGCTCTTTCCTCCTTCCCGCTCTCACCCTCACAAGGCAGTCTCTCCTTCTGCTATTCTGGAGCCTTATCTGATGGGAGCTCTGCCACTGTTTGCATAAAACACTGTTTATAAGGGGTTGCATATGTTAAAACATTAAAACACACATTAGGACACACACACACTCATGCAGAAACACACACACACATGCGCACACACAACTTGTGTTGATCTGAACTTGCTAAAAAGCCTTGCATCTGACTGGGTTTGTTTAAACAAGGCGTCTCTTTTTATATAGGCTAGGCAACTTTAAAAAGTATATCACACACACGCACACATGCATGCACACACACACACAAGAGACATTTATGTTGTAATCAGTTTAGCTACATGACACACACTCACTCATACATAACACAGAGATTATTTATTCAGCTTTAACCTTCACCATAATATCAATGGTTTTAGGGTTAATTTACTGATTAATTTTAGGGAAAATGCTGACAACTATACATTTCTTTCATTACTTATATACGTGAAAAGTGTTATCATGAAATTGTGATGTAAACTAGAATACAGATGTACAGGGAGAGGACAAAATAACAGAGGCAGCACATGAAAAAGGACATAAGTTTGAAGTAACTATTATTACAATTACAAAGGCAGTTACATCGGCAAGTCATATTAAGTTCAATGCCAATTAGCAGGACAGTATGTGTCAGCTTTAAAAGTCTGACAGTCACCACATTTGTATGCAGTTTCAAAGCAACGTGAGGCAACAGAGATCCAAAGAAGCCAAAGAGTTGGTGCCTGAATTGGTCACAAAACTGCAAAAATATTTAATGACCACAGTCTCGAAAATCATGACAACATATGGCAAACACAGACAAACTGCATCAGCAAAGAGGAACAATGGTCGCAAGCTGAAGCTCGCCAACAGGCAGACAGACACTTAACAGGATAGATGGCAAACACCACAAAACTAAAGCCTCAGAATTACCACAGAATTGAACCAAAACCTCTGTGACACACTCAACAAAAGCTAGAAACACAAAGCTGGCATTTATGGCAGGACTGCTGTATCCAACATCAACACACAAGGACTCATAACCTGGTATAAGAAGAACAAAACCTGGAGTAATATGATCTGATGAGTTGTTTTTCACCCTTTTACCTACATCTGGATGGGTTTATGTTTTGAGAAAGCCAAAGGATGCCTTCAACCCACAATGTCTGGAGGATCTGTAATTGTATGGGCAGTCACCTCATGGGAGTCATTAGGTCTGATAATTGCTCTGCATGGTCGTTTAACAGCTAAGGAACATGAGGCCAGGACCAGGTCCGAGTGCATTTATGAAACAAACTCATGATGCTCCCATACACACTGCTAAATACACTCAAGAGTGGTTTCATGAAGACCAGAATGAAGCTCCTTTCCTTCTTGATATAAATGGATGAAATATCTAATATCACACAACAGTTCAGGATGCAGTATGACAGCACTCCAAGGAGGATTTCATTTTCATTATTTTGTACACCCGCTGTATATAATACTTCTATACCATTTTAAGAAACTTATTTCTGAAATGAAACAACAGTGGCAACAAGAGAGTACTGAACTCTTCCTTACCATCTCCAGTACACTAGCCTCTTCTTTGTAGTTTACTCTGCCCTCCTTAACAAAGCAGAGGGCAGTGATAATCGCTGCGGCAGCAACCTACACAAACCATTAGTCTTTCCATCAGTCTCACTTCATTTTCCCCATTCTGCCTGGCGTCTCGACCGCTATTGTACCCAATTAAAATTCCGCCATTTGTTTTCTCTGAAAATTAGGTTACTTCTGCAAATTTACACTAATTTACTTAACCTACGCAAACCTCAGGCTCTGGGCATTCAAAAGGCCCTGCTGTTTGTTTAACATGCAACTCGAACTCTATGACTTTTTCGTCTACCCTTCCTCCAGCCATCGCCTCCCCTTTTCCACCCCTCTCTACTGCTAGACCCCCAAACACCGACCACTGGTCCATACGGTTCAGGCCAGGGACACCTTTGCCTGTTTGGCCAAGGTTTAAAATTGTAAACCAGAGGGGGTTTGATCAGGGAGATACAGCGAGATGTGGTTTCGATTAGTCCACCACAGGACTTCCTGGGGGAAGTTTTCCTCTCAACTCACACCACTGGAGAATGGCTGCTTGATATCCTAACATAACTGCCCACAATGGCTCTCTATGCTTTGGTCATTCCCGTCAACGTGTGTTTTCCTGTGCGCAGAGGGCCCTTTAAGCTGAGCAGCCGGGGAGTAGGGTTCCCAGGGGATTGAGGAGTGAGAGTTGTGTACAGATTAGGAAAGGGTGCTGTCAACAGAGACAAGCCTTTTGCCCCGACACATGACCTTACCACTTCCGGTCGTGTCCCGATAGCCTTCCTGAAGGTTACTCAGAGTGCCAGCGGTGTTTCACATGACCTCCAACACATCACATTCCTCAGCATTGCTATCATGCAACCTTGTTCCTTTCTCTCTCTCTCTCTCTCTCTCTCTCTCTCTCTCTCTCTCTCTCTCTCTCTCTCTCTCACACACACACACATACATACACGCACACACTTGCTCACTCACAGTCCACAACTGCTGAAGTCATATCCTATCATGTCAGTCTAACCACATAGACTATATGTGTGTCGATCGTGGCTGTTTGATCTGTGAACATTAGAGGGGTGGGGTTAGTGTCAACAGCTGAGTCATGGGGGTTAATGGAGAGGATGGCGAGCGCAGGGGTCTTAAACCCAGCGCACTCTTTCTTTGGCCACGCGTGACTAAAGATCATCATCATTAGAGCCGATGGTATTTGGCCACAATTCCTAAAGCGGGGTGCCATGCACTCATCATGGACAGATGATGGCAGCCATTTGTCATGTCTGTGAGAAGAAACAACTCATTCACTCAAGAAAAGTGCTAGGTTGTGAAATCAACCATCAGTCTGTTGTCCCTGCAGTGTTTATAGAGAACATGGTTTTCTTTGATGTATAAAATTTGAGTTCTTGAAACTTCAATTTCTTGTAGAATAAGGAATGGGAATGGCAAACGGACAAAATAAATTATAAGCTACTTGTATTATAAGATGTAAGGTTGTAGCATCATGTACAAACTTGTATCACAAATGAACAAATGTATACTCCAATCCATAAAGTTAAAAAGCAAGTCTGTGTCTGCATGTTTGTGTATGATGAAAGTAGCAAACCTTTGATGTATTCTGTGGCTGTAAACAGCTATTTGCAAGTGTGTGAAATACATTTTGTAAACAAATGCATTTGAATTTATGAGTTGTGATCTATATTTTCTTTTATGAATCATTGAAAACAGCCATTTTGTCCGCCAACAGAAAAAGCTTGAAAGTGCATTTAGCATTTACCAATAGCTATTCACAACTACAAAATACAGCACAAGTTTACAAATTCTATTGCACACACACACACACTTTTGTTTTTCAACTTTACAGATTGGAGTACACATTTGTGCATATGTGTTACAAGTTTACAAGTCATGCTACAACCTCACGCATCTTATAATAGAACATATTATGGCAGTCGGTTATTTACATATGCATGTAACTATTTCTATGCATGACGTGTGACTATATATGAGCACAAAATTCCCAGACTGTGGCCTTCTTACAATTCCAACAATTTTGTAAGCACAGACCCTTCAAACCTCTGTGTGAACCCAGACTCTGTGCTTAACCCTCAGCGGATACACAGGGAGTTGTGTCTGGGCCCATTAGGGCAGGCTGGGGGGAAAAGGTTGCACTGAGGTCACGTGATGCGTTCCCACAGTTCAGAAACTCCACTTCCCCAAATCCACAACAGGAAGCAGAGTTTAGGGACAGACTAATGGACAATCATTATGTTCTCTGGCTCCGTTCACTCTCATTTGTTCTACTAGTGTGAGAACGTAGACCCTCTGGCCCCCCGGCTCGGAAAGACACTTTGATATCCACACTGTGTTCATTATGCTGCACGAGTGATAGCCCATTTTCCCATTTGTTGGCTTTTATTCGTTTTAATTCATCCTTTAGTTCAGCCATTTCCCCAGCTGTCTCGCTCTGCTCGGTCTCCTGGTCCCCCCTCTATCTGTTAATCCCTCTGTGATTGGTGGAACTGAAGTTCTCCTTTAGAGAGAGTAATACTGCATATATAAACTTTCTTTGCATCAAACTGTCATTGGTCACATCATTCTCTGACTCCAGAAAAACTCTCATGTTCACTCTGCAGTATTGCTAAAATCATTTTACATTCACTGTATACCCTGTGTATTATATAGAAGGCACTGTAACTCAAGTGTTTTCTTTAAATATGAGTGTGTACGCACACGTGCACAAGGAGGGGGAGTTGATGAAGGCTCGTCAATGTATGTACCTATCCACACACATTTTATCCTTATTTGCAACTTTTCCTTTCTCACTTCTCTTTCTTCCAAAGTCAGATAACCCAATATTGTTTGTGACAAAGGCTGACAGCATTCTGTCTCCCTGTCTCACTGCCTGTCCAGTCTGACTCAAATGGGCCAGACTGGATAGAAGAGAGGATGGGGCGCAGGCCATATAGGTGCAATTGTTAAAGTGTGCTTGAGAGACAGCCAAAAGAGACAGACCCCACCAAACTGGGCCAAAAGAGAGCTCCCTGAATGGTGTGTGCATGATGTGTGTGTATTTAGGGGGCAGTGAGGATGGGAGATGTCAACATTGTTTCTTCAGACTGCCCATCTCCATTTGCATAATTTCTATTCCCCATGAGCAACAAAGGGAGGAGATGCTCAAACAAAACCCAAACTGACGAGGGAACAATAGTGGCCTGAAGGGTCATTTTGCGGGGGCTAAAATTTCCTAAATCATGGTTTAATATTTTGTCAGGCCTAGTTTTGTAAAATCCTATTTCGGCAAAGCTCGGTCAGACCCCTGCTTTGTCTGATTTGACGAGCGAAATACATGAAAAGTGAATGGTTCTCATGTAATCAAGAAAAACAATGCCTCTCATTTCTCTTGTCAGTATCCTTTCACTTTACTGCATGCCAAAAATGAGTAGCACAACAGATAAGGGCACAGAGGATGGTAGACATATCAATGATTAATGCCCATCCTTCCAAAGTTGAGTTTGAAAAGAATTATTCAGACACTGAAACACCACAAAACCCCACGTCACGTCAAAAGAGTGGTCAAGTGGCTTGAGAGCCACAGTTTGGATGGACAGTAGCCTCAAAGGCACATACAGAACACTCTTCAAGGGTTTGAGTTAACTGGAAAAGTTCAGAAACTAGGCATAAATTTGAGGATGAGCAATGGAAAATTTCAGGTAGTTGTGGGGTGCTGTGCGTTGAAAGTTGGTAACGGGTAAAGGGGCACCCTCAGCTGGCAGAGGGGCAGGTGTAGGGAGTGAAGGGGCTGATGTGTGGGCAGGCGGGTGGGCAAAGATAGATGATGGATGGTGTTGATACAGGAGGCAGCAGCCCTCCTTTATCTAGGCAGCACCAGCCAGACCTGTCGGGGTGATGGGTGGGCTGTCAGCTCTTTGTTTATGGACCACCACCCATCTCCCATCTCCTATATGCCCCAAAAGCCTAGATCACTCAAAAATAGCTAATACCTCATCCCCTCTTTGTCTCTCCATCTCTGACTCCTTCTCACTTTTTCATTTTCTTCTCTCAACATCCGCACCCATCGCTCTAACAAATGCCGTTTTGTCTTTCCAAGTTAGCCTCAGATGGCGCCATGTACAGTAGCTATGAAAGTACTCCAGTAGCTATAAACGCATCCATTCAATTTCTCTCTGTTGGATGGCAAACATGAAAAAATAAATAATACATTAATTTCACTAATTTCAACCGTTGATAATGGAATGTGTCTCCCAGACATTTAAGTCCACAGAGGAAGAAATGGAAGAAAGAGAGCAGGGAAGGAGAGACAGAGAGCAAAGGGAAGAAGTGAACCTAATCCAACCATATCCCCACGAGTTGCACGCTTCCAATTAACGACTGGTTGGTTTATCAGTCTCCGACGGGTGATTGCTGTTTTTAATCATTTTCTTTCTCTACACGGTTTCTTCCCCTCTATCAGTTCTTCCCACTCTTATCATCTAACCCCCTCCTCTCCCTGTCTCGCTTCCCACCCCATCTCTGTTCAGCACTGCCTTCGTTTCATCATGTTCTCATGTAGCGGTTCTCTCACGCTGTGTTCAGCATTAGTGCTCGGACAAAATGTAAAAAAAAAAAGTTGAATGTTTAAGTTTAGAATATGCCTGGTTGTTCTATGAGTATTAATGCAGCGGCTTCCACAATAAATGATTGTATTGAACATTTCAGCTGAATTAAATCTACCAAACAATGTGTGTCTGTGAACAAGAAACAACAAAAGATGTCTGAAAATAGAGATGCTAAAGTCAAATGAGATTATGAGGCATCCTTGAATTGCCCCATGGTACTGGAAGTTGTATAAAGTGTGAGTGTTTGGTGCAGGACATCAGAGGGTACATTCAGGCCTTTTCTCCTGACTCATCCAGAAACACAGCTCAAGTCCTCTAGATATCACCACCCACCTCCTCTTCCACCTGCCTTTGTTAGTGTGATTGATTTGGAGAGCTAAAATGTGCCTGTCACATTGATCGATCTGTCCACCTGATGGGGGGTTTATCCCTCCGCCCGTTGGCATGGTAATAAATGGCGGGTGACGGGCGGTTGACGGAGCAGCAGTTATGGCTTCTTTAATTTACCCGACGCCTCACACTGACAGAGACTCATAACAAGGTGACACGGCGCTGTAATGGTTACACTCAGTCACCTCTTGTCGGGTGCAGAGAAGGAGGGGGGTGGAGGTATATGGCGTGTGGATTTTTGGGTTTGTGTGGTTCTTGTATGTGTATGTGTGTGTGTGTGTGTACGGGCTCACTGATTCGATGTCTCCTCTCCTCCCTCTGGTCAAGGTGTTATTGAGAGTGGGGCTGTTATCTCTCTCCGTGAGCCCGCCCGCCGCCTCGCTAACGGGAGTACACCAGCCCTACCAATCCCAGCGAGCCGAGCAGCGTGTCCGGGTGGGTCGCTGTTCGCCACGTCCTCCTGGGTGGGCCATAACTCATCTCCAGACGGGGAAAGGGCCTTATCTCAGCCCCCCCCCCACCCCCCCACCCCCCTCCGCAGGCTTACCCCTCACCCGCTCTGTCTTAAGGAAAAGATTTCCCGGTGCCCCAGTGGGTGAGTTATAGTTGGGTTTAAGGTGACTGAATAGGCCTGTCTGTTTTGGGTGTCTTAGAGAATTTATGTCTGCAGGGGCGTGTGGGCAGAGGAATGTGTGGGTGCATGTGTGTGCATCTGTGCACGTCTATGTACAACTGAGGTGTATTTACCATGCAAACGACAATATGAAATTGTGTGTCTGCACATCTTAATGTACGTCAGCGCATCCCATAAGGTGAAACACTATTGTCACAAGTTATTTAATCATGTGAAGGGCATCGTTACAGTTGCATCTGAGCATGCCCCCCCCTGCACACACACATACACACACCCCTCCGCCCACCTACCCCATCCACACCGCCTCTCTCTGTCATCTCAGCCTATCAATCAAAAATGTATTAAGTCCGGAGTTGGGGCCGATCAAAGGCAGAATTCCTGGGAGGAGAGCAGATAAGGCCTATCTCATTAATAAGTGCTTTACCATCGGAGGGGCCCGCGCGCCTCGCCACACCCTGCCTGCCTCCCTTTGATATCTAATTATCCATCCGTTTCATTCTGTCAGAGAGGGAGGAGAGGGACGACTCACAGTGTCATCAGGACCAAATACTCAGCCGTGTGTGTGTGTGTGTGTATGTGTATCAGGATCTGGGCACAGGGCTGCACCAAAACATCTGTGTGACATGCAGGAAATCCAAATGTGCAGAGAGTGGCACATGTAAACAAATGCAAATAAGATGTTCTTGCAAAGGGAACTGGGCCCATGCTGTATGGCACCCCTCCTAAAAAGCTGTCATGCATATAGTGTGGGCTGGAGATGGATAGTAGGATCTATTTTACAGGGTGTAGCACTAACAGCCAACTGCTACTGAGACTCTAAGGCAGCTTACAACCTTCCCTTTACCAATCTGTAGAAGCAATGAGCCTTAAGAGTGCTCCAAAAGAGCTGAAGACGGATAAGATAGTAGTGGGTGAGGAAAGAAACAAGATATTAAAACATCAAGGTGAGATATTGAGGAAAGGGGACAATGGAAGGAGTGCAAGGGTTAAGAGGATTTTTAAGGAACGGCGGGTAAAGACTGATGGACAAAAGAAGAAGAAGAAATGAAGTAGGAAGGGAGAGGCAGACAGGAGAAATGAGAGAATGGGAAATGGGAGGGAGAGAAAGAGCGGGGCATTCTTTTCCCTTCTCTCCTTGGTTTTCTGTAAGAGTAGCTCAGGAAGATAAGGCTAAAAGGTCCGTCAGTCTGTTGTGGAACAATCCGTTCTGTGTCTCTCTCCCCTCTTTCTCTCTCTCTCTCTCTCTCTCTCTCTCTCTCTCTCTCTCTCTCTCTCTCTCTCAAGATACTGCCTTTCTCTCTGTCTAATGGCACAACTCAGATTTCTAGTGATGCCTCTTCTGATATGGCTCATCTCTGGTGGCATGGTTTACTGACATCACTTGTCCAATACAATATACTCTCATCTCATAGAGCGTAAACCAGCCTCCAGTCTAATGTGACAGCAAAACACAGCAAACACTTCTGGATATTTCTCAAATGAGCAAACCTTGAATACAGTTAATCAAACCAGTGTCATTTATTGATATGAAGGAAGAATATTCAAAGCTACAATAAAGAGCTGAAATTATGTCTTCATTTAGCCTTGCTGTTCAAGCCCTCGTCCCTAATCGCTCAAAGCAGAGCTCAGAGACAAACACAAACCGAGGAGGATTTAGAAGAACAAAACGGACACAAAACACAGGCCCACGTGCCTGACAAAGACTCCAAAGCCTGCCTCCCCAAACCGTGTCCTCTTTTAAAAAGAGACCTTCATCTCTTGGCGTTCCAGCTATGAAGAGACTTTCTTTAAGAGGAGAAAGGAGGCGCGTCAAAGACATGGGTCACAATGTTTACAAAGACGACTTTTAATCCAATCACAGCATCCCCCTGCTTTTATTTCCTGTTTCATGGGATTAAAACTAAATGAAACATAATAAAAAACAAAATTAATTTATGGCTGAATAACATATTTCCCTGTTTTAAAGGGATGGGTTTAAAGACTAAGTGGGAATCTACAAAGGCAACAATTAAAGTCAAAGCGGCAAATTAGTTTCTTGGACTTTAAAAATTATTTAGTATTTTATTTAGGACTATTATTTAGGACTGGAACTTCAAACTGCAAATCCACCAAACAATGAAGAATCATTGCATATCCTTCCAAAAAGACTTTGGCAAGTTCTCTCGTCATTCTACTCAGAGGTAGACTTGTACTTCCTGATCCCAAAATCTGAATTGAAGACATCAGTTAATCAGCAACTCATCAGCTGTTGAAACAGCTCTCTCTCTCTCTCTCTCTCTCTCTCTCTCTCTCTCTGACCTGTTGTGAAGCTGCCTGAGGGTTTGAATAACTGTCTGGTGCCAGGCTGCCTCACCCTGAGGCCTTGTGGGAGATGAAGAAGAGGTCAGCAAAGGGGGCGGAGGGGGGGGGGGGGTGGATGCGTGAGAGTGTCTCTGTATGTGTGTGTGTGCTTGTGTGTGTGTATGTGTGTGTGTGTGCTTGTGTGTGTGTGTGTGTGTGTGTGTGTGTGTGTGTGTGTGTGAGGTGTACGCCCTAGGCCTATGCTGTTTATGTGAGGTGGGATGGACACATGGATGGAAAGGCGGAGAAATGGGAAAAGTGTGTAGATGGAAAGACATGGGAATAGGTGGAAAGACAGAGGAGTGGAATGCAGTCATGGGATGCAGCAAGATACATAGCAGAGAACTGACAGGAGTAGAAAAGCATGAGAAAAAGACGGCAAAATGGCCACTCTCACAGCACATATTTGGATCTATGCCATATTCTAAATTTCATATTTATGCCAATTACATGTTCACAGTAACTGAATTCAGTACCTCCACAGATTTTAAACTAAACAAAAATGAGATGCCATATTTTTGCAATAACAGACTGTTACAATGATTACATAACGACATGCATACAAAAAAAGGTTTGTATTTGCAACGGCCTGAAGCCAAGTTCTCCACCTACTGGAGCTGAGACCTTGCCCTTCCAGCACAAGGGTGTGAGGGGAGACTGGAGACCCACACACAGATGAAAGGGAAGTCACCCCGCTGGGACGAGCCTCTTCTGGGGCCGACCCGGGCTGGAGGGGCCGCCTCCCTGGGTGGTGCTGCCTAGGTCCCTGGATGAAGCGGTCTGGTTGTGATTTGGTCCAGTGGACGCTAAGCCACAGCAGTCTCTTCTTCGTTTTTCTTTTTTGTTCCCAGGATGCCTTGGCTAACATGGGTTAGAATGGGGTGAGGGAGAGGTCAGGGGGGCTCCAGTCGACCGTGTGCCCTGAGGGGGAATCCTGGGGAGGGATAGGAGAGCAGCGGTCGGGGGGTGGCAACATCCCTCAGGAGCCCGGCCCCTCCCAAATCAAAACAAACAAACAGAGTTGTCCTCTGATCTAATCTAGCTGGACTAAAGCCCTCCAAACAGTCATCAGCAGGCTGCCTGGAGCAGCTACTACACTGGCCAGTGGGACCCAGTCCAGGACTCATTACGCTCCCTGACTTACAGCACTGGGACATACTGTAGCTACACTGAATTCATATTACTGTAGCTCTCAGTCATGATGACTTAATGATTAAAAATGTGGAGCAATGCTCAATATGTTCAATATATTGATGTATTGGGATTTGGGGCCATTATTCTCCGTTTTGTGTACTGGGCAGCAGAAGACCTTGAGACAAAACGTTGCCTCATCAAAGAAAGGTGCAAAAGAGTTTTGAGTTAAGCACAGGCTTAGAACAATGGGGTTCATTTTTCATGTTTCATGTTTGAGTCATTCACATAATTTACCGACGGATATTGTAAGCACATTCTTTCCTGTATACTTGAGTTTATATTTACTGACATCCAGTCGTGCTCACACACACGACAGGGGGAACAGTATCAGGATTATTTCATAGGCTCCTGCCTGGGAAAGCCACTATGTTTGGCTCTTTGAATTCTCACCCTAAACATTCCTTCAGTTTCTGTGTTTCAAAGCTTTGCTATGGTTTAGACAGTAGACTAAACTTCTCACTGGCTAACTGTTAACCCAACACAATGCTAAACAAATTCCTCTTCCTCAGTAGTGCACCAACCAATTGCAGGGCGGCGTTTTGTCAGCTGACCGACCAGAGAAGATGAGGGTGAGATTAAACCAATCAGGGGTCAGGCTGAGGTTATCACAACCACTCCAAAACTAAAACAGATGGAGAGCGGAGTGCAGCGCAACTCAGCATCTACTGTCGGACTCATATCTTTAGGCTGTGTATTCTCCAGCTCCACCGGACTGGAAGAATGTTAGACTTCGTTTTGGTTTTGAATTCTAGGTCATGTTGTTTTAACAAAATAGAGTGTGGATCAGTGAGTCCAAGGTGTGTGATACAACGCATGATAAGACATGTAAAACTCATACAGTGGTTATTGCTCTTTCTCCCTCAGAGGGATGAATACAACATAGATACAACCAAAGATGAGTAATAAAGCGCACGCACACACACAAACACACACACATGTAGTGTTCCAATGCCTGCTTGTGTATGTTCATAGCAAAAGTTTATGAATGAAGTATACACAATTGTATGTATGATCGCACACATAAACACAGTTTACCCTCCTTTTTAATGGCAGGAATAGAGTTACACACCTTTTCAATCTTTAGGACCTAAATTCATCTACAGTCTACGGCACAGTAAGCAGTATCAAACTGATGTAGGTTATGTAAAGATAGAGGCTTATACAGGAAAAAAAGCATACGGCTTTTCTAGTATAGCAGATTTTTGTTTGTATTCGTGGTTGTGAGGTTTTATGATGATCATAACTACCCACCTTTTCATGTATCTCTCCCTGCTGTTCTCTTTAGCCCTCTCTCTTGCTATCTGGAGACATTGGGGAGCTGTCCTGCCCTCAGCTGAAAGGCCTCTGGGGATCAGAAATAAAAACTGAAGAGTTTTTCTAGCATGGCCCAAACATCACTCCTGTCGTCCGTTAGTCTGCCCTCGCTTTTTCTTTCACTCTTTCTATTTTTGCAATTTTGTTTGCTTGTTTTCTTCATTATCTCTCCATCTGGAATTCAACTCCCTGACAGTAATAAACATAAGGCCCCACTCAGTCTCTCTCTCTCTCTCTCTCTCTCTCTTTCTCTCTCTCTCTCTCTCTCTCTCAATCTCAGACTCCTTGCACCTAGATGAGATGTAATTGTGATTTAACAGCGGCATGACAGAGGACACAAGACTTTCGTCATGACGGGAAAACAAACAAACAGGACGGATGAGATAAAATGATGGAAATATGTACGCCGTCTTATCAGGGATGCTAATTGTTTCCGTGTGGGAGGGGATGGTGGTGATGGAGGGACGGTGAGGAGGGAGGGAAAGAGGAACTTGAGAATATCCTCCTTGTGCCTTTGGCCTGCGCCTGACTTCGGAGCTAAGCCCTCTCGAGAGAAAGAGAGAGAGAGAGAGAGAGAGAGAGAGAGAGAAGGTCAACACCAGGTTCAACTTTTCACCTCGGCTGCCTGCGAGAACACACTAAGTACCATGGATTACACTGTGGTGCACTGCAATATCACCCTGCCTTGCACTTTCAGAATATACCTACACAGCAGATTTCAGAACCACAAAATTCATCAATGCACGTTTAAGTCCAATACAATATAAAATGCTTGTTGCAAAACTGTAGGTCAGAATAGAATTAGAGTTAGGTAGATTAGGTATAGCTATTTTCTGAAGAAAATGTGAGTGAATTAATTTAACAGAATTAGTAGTAGCAGCAGTAGATATGCAGTAGCAGTGGTAATAGCACTAGTATTTGTATTAGTAGTCATTTTAGATTACATTTAGATCACATTTTTGTAGTCAGATTACTTTTTAATTACATACAGGTTTCATTTTTTTGTCATCAGATTATATGTGGATGACATTTTCATGACATTTCTGCAATTAGATTACTTGTAAACTGCATTTAGATTACATTTCTGTAATTAGAATAAATGTGGATTACATTTAGATTACATTTCACTGATTACATTACCTGTAGACTACATTTACATTTCTGTAATTAGAATAATTGTGGATTACATTTTGATTACATTTCTGTGATTAGATTAGTTGTAGATTACATTTAGATTGCATTTTTGTGATTAGATTACGTGTAGATTACATTATGATTACATTGCTGTGATGCACCTTGACACATTAAGTCACCAGAACATCAAAGACACACCAAAGCACCTCCTGTGCTGACGGGAGAGAGCTAACCACAGCGGTGACCAGGATCCTGGCTAGTGGCACAGTGGCACTGTGTGTGTGTGTGTGTGTGTGTGTGCGTGTGTGTGTGTGTGTGCGTGTGTGTGTGTGTGTGTGTGTGTGTGTGTGTGTGTGTGTGCGTGTGTCAGCTCCGGTCAGGTGTAACTGAACAGACAGACAGACAGACAGGCAGACAGACAGGCAGGCAGGCAGGCAGGCAGGCAGGCAGGCGGCCGGCTGGCGTCAGCGGCCACACGCCTGTCACGACACACCACACGCCGGGGAGCCGCATACCGCAGCACCCACACTGCATGCGCACAATGAGCGCTCAGTCCCCCGCATCACGCACCAGCGGCAGCAGCAATGTGAAATATTCACACAGGGACAAAAGGTAGAAAACCAGGCGGGGGAGGGGGAGACCTGCGAGGTGAGCAAGGAGGAGGGGAGAGGTGAGGCCAAGGGTTTTCAGATCAAAAAGTTGGGCAGGGAAAATGGAAGGAGTAATGTGAAAAATAAATAATTTTGTGAGAAACTTGAGCGTTCAGGCAAACACCTCACTGTAGAGCTCTGTTTGAGAGTGGATATTTTTGCAGTTTCAACTCTTGCATACAACCTTGAAAAAATAAATGTTTGTATATCAGGGATGGCGTGCCTTTCGGCTATATCAATACTTGACATTAATTTTGAGATTTTAATAAAAAAACAAAAAAAAACAAAAAAACCTGCCATAGTATGTTGTAATAACTAAAATGTAATTGTCACGAAACAGCCTTAATTTGACTATAATTAGGCCTATAATTAACTTTACTATCATTTAATCTATCCCAATAGGATAGCAACAATCCCAATTTTAATTTAGTACATTTCTCAAACAAATTGCAGTGTTATAACTATGTAAAATTTGGCAAATTACCAAGCAAAATATTTTCTCTTTTAAAATATTATTTTTACACTACAGTAGAATACAAAACCACAATGCTCATATGCTTTGTGCGAGAATAAAACTCTCAAACTGCAAAGATCCTGGGAAAATAATATGTCCAACAGAACCAGAGCTAATTCTGGGCCCTTATACGCTGCGGTAGTTTTACAGCTCTCTGCCGCCCTCTGGTGGAGCAGAAACACACCTACATAAACACCTTGTTCACTTGGCTGCACAACCACCTCATTAAAAGTTCCTTGAGGTTAGATAGACCTGATGCTCCTAACCTTTAGGGGAAATGGGGGATGAACAGCGAAGATATTAATGTCAGGCATGTGTGAAGAAGTCGCTTGTGTGTTTTCTACAACCAGAGCCCAGTGGAGTACAGTGGGGCCTCTCAAACCGTCGCAGACACCCTGAGCCCCTCACATCTGGTGTGAATCAGCAAAGCTTACACAAACACACACATACACACACAAACGAAGAAACAGACACACACACGCAAACACTTTCCTAAAGATCCCCTTAAGAAAATCCCTCTCAACTCCTGAACTTCCGACATGACTGGGGTCAACGCATTTGCCCTGGATCTATTAGTACACACACCACAGCCATGTAATAAGAGCTGGGGAGTTGTTACAGTACAAGGAGTACACACACACACACACACACACACACACACACACACACACACACACACACGCAATATGGTTTGGGGTCATTGCATAGGGGCACGTAAATGTACAAAACCACCCATACAAAAACACACTCAGATATTGTGAGGAGGAGGGGTATAAAGAGGGAGAGAGAGAAATAAAATGTTTGTTTTTAGCTGCTAAAAGACAAAGAACCAGCATGTCAGTCACTCCCCACCTAACTCCAAGTGTAGAGCACCAACAATTCCAGAAGTAGGGGTTAGTTAGGAGTTCAGTTTCCACCATACTACAAATGTGGGCACTTATGGTATTACAGTCTGGCATTTATCTTTTGTAAAATTGCAACAGTTATCTGATAATTATCTAGACACTCATACTTAACTGTTTAAGTAAATCTACACATGTAAGTAATCCTTATTCTTTCACATAGTGTACGCCTACATGTGTAGGAATTGTCAGCTGCATATTTTTCAGGCTAACCCCACAATTGCTTATATTTATCACTTTAATTGCTTTATACTGTTATCATTGTTTAACCTATTCTATACTAAATTATGCTTTTGTCCTGTCCCATTTTTGTTACTGCAATGACCCAGTTTCCATAAAGTTCAATAAAGTTATCTTATCTTAACTTAGCTTAGTTTAGCTTAGCTTAGCTTATCTTAGCTTAGCTTGTCTTAGCTTGTCTTCCCTTAGTTTAATTTAGCTTCTGGCCCGAGGCAAGTGATTTTGGGGTTGTTCCAGTCTAGAAAAGGGAGCACTAGCCCAGTTGGCGACAAAAAAGTTTTACCAAGTGTTGGTAATGGGACAGGCCCAGTGACTGGGCAGCAGATTCTCAGTCCCATGCATGAATCTACACCAACATTTAGTTAAGGTGTCATAGAAATGTCAGTGCTTCTCTTCTGTCAGTTGCCTGTGTTCTGTTTCTGTGTATGTAGCTCTTCAGCTCACTGACAGAAGTAGCTAGCTAACGTAAACAGCGGCAGCACTACGAACGACCCTCATCCAAAAATGAACTGTATCGATTTTTTGCATACGGACCACCATCATCTCCAGAACAGAAACCGTCCTCCAAAAATTACTAAGAAAAGAAACATAAGGATGTTTGTGGAGAGCTGGAGGAGGTAGGGAAATTGTAATATAATGTGCATCATTTTAAAGCACGATTTACCTTGTTAAACTTTACCAGAGTTACATTACTTGTATGTTTTATGCATGTAGGCCTACATAATTTCAGAGCGTGAAATTAAATCCCCATTACAAACTTGAATATTACCTATCTACACTGGGCTAGTAATAGTTTGTCCAGGCTAGTAAAAATTTCAGTCTACTAGCCCAGTGGGCTAGTGCCTAAAATCTTTAAATTCCACTCCTTCTTATCTTATCTTATCTTATCTTATCTTATGTGACCTCACATCTGGGCAACATGCTTTAGCCTATAGTCCAGTGCATGTAATGTCTGTGTACGTAGACGCACCTAAATACTAATGTTGATACAATCAGCATTTGCTAGCTTCAGATGATTCACTATAGGCTAATCTTCAATATCTGACCCCAGTGCAGTGACATTGGCATTTCCAATTTAGGGGATTCAGACAGTCTTAAAGAGGCCTGACACAATGTAGTCTGAGGCTCTTCCATCTATGAGTCCCGCTCCATCACTGTCAACAAACCAGCAGGCAACATTTTCCCCGTCCTTCACATCCCTGCTGAAGTCCCTCTGCCAGTGTCTATGGAGGACAGGAGAGAGAGAGAGAGAGAGAGAGAGAGAGAGAGAGAGAGAGAGAGAGAAAGAGAGGGAGAGAGAGAGAGAGAGAGAGAGAGAGAGAAAAAGAGAACTGATGATTAGGTGGGTATGCTGTTGTTTTATCTTCTTTTTTTATCTTGCTTGATGTGTGTGTGTGTGTGTGTGTGTGTGTAAACTTTGTATGCACCTGGTCACGGTGAGTGCTTGACCCTTCACATACATGGTAGCTTCTTGTTTCCCTGGGTGTTGGTGTCCCACCTCAAACTCAACCCCGTGGTAAAACTGACCTGGAGGGAAGCAGCACATTTCATATGAATCTCACACAGATTAATAGAGAAAGTTATGCTCCCTTGTGGATCTTTTAATCCCTTCCAAATTTAAATAACAAAGAAACATAAAACTGATATAGAAAAAATTAACTTTTGCTCAATCTTGCCCCTTGCTGTAGAGAGCTGTGCCTACCTAGCAGGCCGTGGACGGCAGGGGATAAGAGGTGGCTGTCCAGGGTGTAGAAACCCAGGTAGTCTTGCTGGTAGTGGCGTTTCCTCCACACCTTTGTGTGACGTACAACCATAAACTTGACCGAGTCCCTGAGGGTCACAGTCAGGCTGCAGTTCTCAGTCAGCCTGAGGTCTACACTGGAGGAGAGACCAAGACAAAGAGGTGTGAGGTGGATTCTAACAGACCCTTCTCCCTGATTCATGGTCATAGGGAATTTCATCTAGCAAAATAGTTGACAGTCACACACTGAAGTTATTATTATTTTGTTTCTTCTACAAGCAATGTGTAAACTTTCAAGCCATAAAGATGAATAGGCCAGAGTGAGAAACTGCTCTTAAAAGATGTGATTGCATGTACAAGTCGATAAGTCTTGAAATCTTCATCCATTGGTTTTGCCTTTAGTTTATGTAGTATGGTACCTTACCTTGCACTGTATCTTGCCTTCTAGTTTGTTCTAGTTCATTTTCTAGTTAGTTTTTATTTTGTTTCGTTTTGTTCAGTATTTTTTTTACTTACTTTTTTCAAAAGTCTGATTTTTATTTTTATTTCATATGACAATGATACACCTAGTTGTTGTCTTACTTTTAGTCTTAGTTTACAATAATAATTAGAAAGCACTGTTACTCACTTAGGTCCTTTGAGGGAGGCTGCATTGGACCACAGCAGCTTGACCCGTTTGCCGTCCTGGGACACAGAGATGTCCTGAGTCGTCACCTCCAGTCTCACCCCCAGCTTCTGGTGGATGATGCCAAAACGTCCAAAGTAGGTGTTGATTTTACCATCGGGAGCAACTTTCTTTTTTCCAATAATCTGGCCATTGACCAAAATACCTGCAAAGAAATGATAGGCTTGATTTTACCATTGTTGTTCAGAATGGTATCGGTATGGAATAGGTATGACTCTTCAGGCTGACCTGAGGTTGGGTCTCGGACCAGGTTGAAAATGGTTCCTGGGTTGTCGTTGATGTTGAAGCACAGTGCGTCCTCTCTGTCTGGAAGCTCTATCATGAAATGGGGATCTCCATCCACTGCACAGGCATTATCACAGTAACATGACAATTAATAGCAGATAAAGAAAGTGGATATGTAATAATCCAACTCCAACTGGTGTGCGTTAGAGTGTGTGCTTTGATGTTAACGTATTATTTTCATTAAAAACAGTAGAACTGTTTGGTTACATTGATTAATTACACAGTGCAGGCCCCATCATTTAATAAAAAGATGTGGATCAAATGACCAGTGGTAAAATAGAGAATATAGAGAGTGGATCAAAGAATTCAATAATGAGAAGGTCCAGATGTCTTAACATTGTACCTTATGTGGCTTGTCACTGTAATGATTTTTGTTCATTTCTCAAAAAAAAGAAAAAGAAAACAACTGTTTTTGTCATAACACTTTTCCCCAAATTATAGATGTACATATTTAATGGATAATTTCAGCAAAATCAGCAGCGTGTAATGACATCATGAGATGCTTAAAGAGATGTGGCGAAGACAGCTTACCATCTGACTGACCGCGGAATTTAGCAGAATGACTCGAGAAACCTGTAATCAAAAACAGTGAACAATACAGTGTGTCTGTAAATATGTTCAGACCAAAATCAGGAATATGAAGTATGTTATACCAGTGAGTTGAGAGTGACTCATCGCACGACGTCTCTCTGCTTTCTGTCGCTGGTCTGTCAAACAGCACAGGGGGGAAAACAGTTAGAAAACGTACAATCGAAACTTGCATGTCAGACTGCTGACACAACTCGGTAAAACACAGGTTTGACTAGCATTCAACAGACTACTGCTAATGTAACTATACATGCAAACAGGGAAAGATATTATCATTAGCCACCAACCGCATCTTTGGCAAATTCGTGGCTTGTAAATCTGTCACTTCTACTGGTCAGATAACCAACCTCTGCTCAATCAGTCTTTTCTATTCTAGACACTATTTCGGCTAACACCTAAAGCATGAACAGTTTAAAAAAGGTCTCATGCTCTGTCCCTGTCCTCTCTTGACCCGCTCCATCTTCCCTACCCTCGGTCAGCTTGTCAGCAATGAGGTGGGTGCCTGGTCCGTCCTCAGTCTCAGGCTTGGTGACCACCATGGAGGTGAGAGGGGTGACGAAGCTGTACTGCAGGGACATTTCCAACGCCTTGGCTGCAGCACTGTCTTTGTCCTGCTGATTACCAACCTCACTGGGAGAAAAGAAGAAAAAGATTCCTTCAGTAATGGACTAGGTTAATTTTTTTTAAAATAATGAAGTAGATAATCCTATAGATGACGTAGAATAAAGTCTCCGCCATCAAAAAATGTCTGAACAATTTCTTGGAGCAATCCCCATTAGGCATTGTGAATCAGATTCTTTCATAGAGGAACTTCCCCTAGATCTTAGTGCAGACATAGATACGATTTTAGAGTCCATTTAGATAAACCTCTTCTCCAGCAGCTGTTGGATGGTGAGGTAGGCCCACAGACGCTTTGTGAAGTCCCCAAAGATGTACTCCTCCTCTGGGTAGATCACACCCCAGTCTGCGGCGCTGGCCTGGCCCTGCACCTGGAAGTCCTCCTCGGGCTAGAGCAAGGGGAGAGATAAAATTAGAGGTAATGACTGGAGATGAATTGAAAGGAGAGGAGAAGCGGTAAGAAAACAAGGGGCTAGAAGAGAACATACAGGTTTTGTGATCATGGTTCTCTGGGGGTGATGGAGACACATCAGTCTGGGGCAGACCCTCTTGTAACCCATTTGTTCAAGCTTTATGTCTATCATATGTATAGAAACTTTGCAGGTCTTTTCTGTGTACAATGGATGAGAAGTGGGACATTTTTGTTTTGGTCAAGTCAACCTTGGTTGGTGGCTCTCACAATCAGGTACAAGCTCACAAGTGATATGCATATCAGATGTGTTTTGATCTGGATCCACCAAGTCAGTTCAAAATCAGCATATCTTAAAAACTGATTTGAAACTGCTGAACCAACAGGTTTATATTGAGTTTCAGACAGACCCACTAAAGCATGTTCAGATTCAGTAATTGATCATGTTGGGGGACAGGAAAGCCAAAGGTTCATACCAAAAGTGCAACACATACCTGATGTAAGCTACAAACAGACTTTGGTCTAGTGGCTAGGATTCATTGCCATCACCACTGCAGTGAAGGCCCATACATACATCTTGTTCGTATGCATCTCCTCATGTATACAAGCTGCAAACTTTGCCAAACCAATATAAACCTGACTGGTGAGGGATTGTATTAAAGTATCATAATTCTCCATATACCTCATGTATGACATGTTAAGCAGTTGGAGTGGTTTAGTACTAGTACTAGTATTATTGCATTCTGTGCTTGTTTCCATAGATAGATACCGATCACTCTACCTGTATAGTTCAATAGCTCAAAGCTGATCATGGCACCAGTGTTGAGAGGTTTGTTTCCCACAAGGGCCACCCATACACTCATGGCACTATGAGGTGCTTTGGATAAAAGTGGACCCGAAACGACATATGTAAAAATGCTTGGAGGTTGTGTCATCCATTCACACTGTATTATTATTTTTTTTTAATTGACCTCATGTTGCCCCTCTCTCACCCCTTTGGCGAACACTTCCACCAGGAAGTTGACTATGTCGTTGTCGCTCAGCCGACCGGCCACCACGATCTCTGAGCCGTTGAACAACTGGCTGAAGTGGTTGGTGGTCAAGAAGTCCACTGCTTTGTCAGGGTAACGCAGGTCCACCTCTGAGAGCAGAGGGCTGGCCACCTCCTCATAGAAACCCTGGGACAAACACACACAGAGAAAATCATACAATATTTCATTTCTAAATTTAACTAGAGGTGCAAACAATATTCCCCTCTTCTATTCATCCATCTTTTCATCCAAGTATTTGGTTCTATCACTCCACCTGGAGCTGGATGGTCGCATCTGAGGCCTCGTAGATTCTGCGGGCCACTCCCTTGTTTTGTTTGGCCATCACATCCAGGAAGGAGTAATCCACATCGTTTCCAAAGCCCAGACAGAACAGAGACATGTTCCCACCAACAGCACGATACACGTTCTCCTGGATCCTTTGGAGGTTTGTCTCTCCTAAACGCACACAGAGTAACACAAATGTATTGTACAGTATATAATGGTGCACTGAAAACCTTACGACCTCAATAAGAGATTTTCTGAACATAACCCACAATATTATGCAACTTTATCATCTGGTGAATCCAACTGCAACATTTACAAACCTAAAACCCATGTTGAGTTATTGCACTCTGTCAACACATAGTGTCTGAAGAGTTTTGACAATGACTTTGAGAGGTTTTAGGATTCTGCCTTAAATGTTCTTAAAATTGAGGACAGTTAGCTCACCTTGATTTGGCATTCCGTCAGTCAGTAAAATGATCATGTCCACACTCCTCTCTGGAAGCTTTTGGCCTTGCCTGTCTTTTACCAGCATGTTCACCGCCCTCAACACCGCATCATTGATATTGGTGCCTGAAAGGAAATTGACGCATTGAGTTGGTATGTATGATGTTTAAGGACAAAACATTAAGTGTAGATCACCCTTATTATCATCACACTTTCCCTGCCCGCAGTGTCTTTGTCATTCAAAAGTCAAGTTACAGAGTGAGGGCCAGAGGTGGGAAATTAGCACACATACAAACAAAGCTGCTGTCTTTTTGCTCTGCTATGGTTCAGCTGAGATTTCTTTCCTCAGATTTAGAGGAAATGTGTTTGTGTACACAAGATACAGCTTGACTGCCAACTGTACTCCTTTCACAAGTTGTTAGAAGGAAAAAGAAGCACATAGTTCACACATTTTTAACACATGAAAGTCAGCAAAATGGCACAGTTATCATTTCCTAGCCTCAGCAATATTCTCCTCTGTAGCTTTGTAAGTCAGGTGTTAATTTCAGATGTATGTGCAGTATAATGTTTGGTGGTGTTGAGCATCAACCAATGGACACTTTCATTGAAGGACAAAGACACCCAACTAAGTAGAGAGTGAACAAGGGCATTTGGCATAAAGGTAGATATCACCTCTTTGACACTTACCTCCATTGTCCTTTATTTTTCTTACATACTCCATGGCTTGAGCCACGTTCTCCTTGGTTGCCTTGGTCAGAGAGTCCTTCCAGGTGATAGTGATATCATCAAACTGGATGAGAGCAAAGTAGTCTGCCTCGTGGAGGTCTTTCAGGATGGCAAGCAATGCCTCCCGGGTCTACAAGGGTCCACAAGTTCACAGATCAAAATGTACATGCAGGAATGCGCACACTATTCACCTAAACACAAATGTCCATAGAATCTCTCACCTGTCGAATCTTTGCTCCACCCATTGAGCCACTCCTGTCAATTACAAACACCACATTCTTTGGGACTCTGGGTAAGTCAGGAGGTGCGAAGAAGTGCACAAAGTATCCATTCACAATCTGAAGGAAAATAAAATATTTAAGACAAAATGTGTTGTATGGCACAGGGTTAGAGCTAAGGTATACACACCTCCAAACAGCTGGACAAGTAACTGGTTAATCTGACAAAGGTGTTGAGAGGTTTATGTCCTTTGTTCTTAATATTGATATTTTGAAAACCCCATGTTTCAACAGAGAGTGCATTCAACAGGGTTGCAAGGCCATTTCCTTCCAAGCACCTAATTCAGTATGATCAGTGAAAGGTGGGATTAATGTTTCTGTTCCTGTCTGTGAACCACCTTGCTCTCTCATAACTTTGTGTATCAGGCTCTATAATGTAATAAAACTGATTCTTATGTGCAGCTCTGATTGTAACCTGACCTGAATGTCCCCTAGGCTCTTTGCCCGGTTCACATCGTACTTGATGACAAAATCTCCTTCGAGCAGTGTGCCATCACATCCTGGACACTTCCTCTGCTGGTCCAATGTCGGTGAGAAAGAGATGTGTGCCTGACAAAGGGATTGCAGTACATTCAGTTTTATAAGAAATATTTAACAGTTTCTGTTTGCTGGTTGGGCTCTTAATTTCATTAAACATGGAGAAAGGGGTGGAGATGGAGCCAGGAGTAGGAGACAAACCTTTGTGTCTGTGACGGTTTTCTCCACCAGAGGGAGCAGCTCATTGGATAGAAAGGTTCCATAGGCATCAACAAATGCAATGCCCTGGGGCTCATAGATATCTGCCACAATCTGTACACACACACACAAAAGAGAGAGAGAGAGAGAGAGAGAGAATGTGTAAGATAAACCATTCATTAAGCACACCTGACCCAGGAAATCACACAGAAGAAGGATGTGAACATGAACATGGCGTCACCTGAAAGTTCTGGACCAGCTGTTTGGGTTTAACCCGGGTCAGAATCTCATACTGGCCCAGTTTCCTCTGAAGGAGCTCCTCATAGGTCAGAATGAAAGCCACGTTGCTATTGGCTGCAATGTTGACAGACACAGAGAACTTCTCCATCTTTCTTCCAGAAGCCCTGTAAGAAATGTACTAGTCACTTTAATGTGATTTTCACTCCACCCCATGTCTAAGTCCACTTTTAATCGTTTCAGGTCGACATACTTGACCAGTCCAGCAGTCTGTCCTGTGGAAACAGCCTTCTCGTAGTCCTTCTTGGCTTTCTCTTTCTCCTTCACCTCCCCAACATAGACCTGACCCTCAATCTCCCTGGGAAGGCAAAAGAACAGTTAACAAAGATGGAGGAAGACACATACTACTTGACAAAAATACTGAGTTTTTTTGACTAACATGCTGAAATTGGTGATGAAGGCGGTCTTGGGCAGCTCCACTTCAAAGAAGATTTCCTGGGAGGAGTTGGCCTTGTTCAGAGCCTCTGAGGTCATGACTGTGTGAGCAAAACGAGACGCCACTGTGCAGTCCACTGTGACGCTGTACACCTCCACTGTCTGAGAGGATGGACAGAGAGCAAGGAGTGTGAGAAATACATACTTGTGACTTCTGACATAGTTGGTGAGCTTGTCAGGGAACACACTGAGTAAAGGTGCTACGTGTAGCATTTTAACATCAATAAATCATTACCACATTAATTTTGAGACATCAGTATAATTACCATGAACAAACAAGACAATCGCAAGAAAACTGGCAGCCTCTATCGGCCTCTGCACTGCATTTTACATTGTGTGCCGCCGGATCGGATTTAGCGGGGAAAACTGTTCTTCCAGCAGAAATAAAGCTTTCAGAGTTTCTGGCAATGGAAGGTGGTGAATGAGTGAAAAGTTGATGTGGAAATATCACCTCCAACATGTTTATCCTCTTCAGTAAAGCCAAAGAGAAAACAAAGGCATGCGAAGGGAGGGGAAGGAGGATAAATAGCAGCATCATCAACAGGCGGAAATGGGTTTTATGAGAAATGTGGTCTTAATTTTGAGAAACACAAGCACTAACAAAACTATAGGCTACTGTAGTATTGTTACTACTATCAATCATCTCGATCATGATCTCATTAATTATACCAAGGTATCACAATTAATTTGACAATGATACATTGTTTAAAAATGCTACATGTAACACAGACAGATCACTCTATATATTTGAATACTGCATCAATAAGAATTAGTTCCTTACTTTTTCATCGTTTGTGCTTCTTTTCTGTAGAAAAAAGAAAGAGATTAAACTACACTGTTTATTTTGACAGTCTATCAATGTCTTTATCTTTGAGTTTTGGAGACAATATGAGAGTGAGATTTGAGCCAGAAACTGAGTAAAAAAAATAATAACCACACCACAGAATGAAACACCAGCAAGACAGTAGCCTACAGTGATCTATTTGTTTGTTAGTGTAGTATAGTTCAAGTTCAGTACCTTTATTGACCTGGCACCCATTGCACCCATCTCCTGGAACACAACAAAGTATGACTGGTTATCAGAAAAAGAAATGCGTGATTGCAAAGAGCTGTACCCTGAACATGTTGCCAGTTGTCATCACTGAACTTTAAATTGCCCTGTATGATCATATGATTATATGAAAGTTTTATATTCTCAAAAAAAAATATTACAATAATACCCAAATGGTCATAACCAGAATTCTGCATACATGGATTAAAGTAACTCAGATACTCTTACACTATTACATATCATCAATCTGTGATGTTCAATGCATGCTGTCATGTGTTGCAATTTGCTTTTTTGGTGCACCCACCCTCAGCCTGCCTTGTCTACCTTCCTACGTTTCCCAGAATGACATGTCTTACATAACAGAGTCAAACAATGTGTTCAGTACTGTGACATCTTTCTTTCCTTGGATTTTTTGTTGATGCAGTTTGACTTTCTGTATGTGGCGCTCTTTTATTTTTCTGTTCAGTCATGGTGGCTATCACTGCTCATGCTAACTACCCAGTTCTTCTTCTGTTTATTTCTAACAAACCGCTGTTGCTGCTGCTGCCAGAAACATAAAACACCTCACTTCCTGTGCCCCAGAGGATTTTTAGGTTGATTCACTATTGTGTTATACCAACTGACGATAGAGAATAACAAAACGTGCATTTATTTATATGAAAAAGCTGTAGCAGATTATTACTTTAATTACCTGAGTTAAAGCATCACTCCGGGAGATGATCAGAGCTCCCTGGGCCTGAGCTGGAAGCCAGAGCCAGACACACACCCACAGCAGCAGCACTTTCCACACCACAGGCATGCCTGAAAAACATGGAGGCCTTTCTCCTGGCATGGCTGAAACCGAGTGTGGAGAGAATCCTAGGCATGCGGGAATAACATCTACCCATAACAGCTTTACTCCGCCCATGTTCTGGGCTCTAGGAGGAGGGACCCTTTGTTTCTGTAACTCTTTGTGTGTGTGTGTGTGTGTGTGTGTGTGTGTGTGTGTGTGTGTGTGTGTGTGCGTGTGTGCGTGTGTGTGTGCGCTCTGGTAAATTGGTGTGTGTGATTGAGTAAGAATGTCCAGAAGATGATCCAACAAACTGGTTCTACAATGTTCTACATTTTGCTGCTGAAACCACACACTCCTTCACCAGCAGCAGTTCTGCTCTACCAGTCTGGACTTGTCCATTCAGTGTGTGTGTTTTTGTGTGTGTTTTTTTTGTGTTTTCAGGATCTACAAATTGTTTTTTTTCACTCTACATGCTGAGAGGTAAGCATGGCTCATCATCAGGAGGTGTGGACCACCAAATTGCACAGAACTGTAACTACTATCAGTGATGACATTTCCAGTAATAAATCCACACACCCCCTTTGGGCCAATCAATATGAAAATTGAACCAGTTCTTCCTTGGGCCATGCCAATCTTCCTAACAAGTTTCATGCAAATTCATGCCCAACCTATTGAGATATCCTGCTAACAGACGGACGGATGGACGCAGGTGAAAACATTACCTCCTTGGCGGAGGTAACAATGATCAGAGTCACAGTTATTTGGTATACATAGGACTTCTTTATGTGGATCGTATGACCATAAAGTAACTTCTCGACAATTTGTCATTACCAAGGTAAATAAAGATGCAGGGAGGTGTTAATGTGGAAGGCACATTTATTTGGTATCACCAGGCACCTGTCATTCCCTCTCAAAAGTTAGAGTCCTACGGTTCAATGCAACTTCAATGCAATGCTTTGAATTAAACCTATTTAACTTTGGTACAATATGTTGGTGTATTCACAGTGTGCAGCAAGTACAGGCAGATTTTTGAACATTTCTTGAATAAATGTGATACCGCCGATTCCTGTCATAGATATTGATGACATTGTCTGCTAGCTATTCTCAGACAGTCTTAAAGAGGCCTGACACAATGTAGTCTGAGGCACTTCCATCTACGAGGCCCGTTCCATTACTGTGCACAAACCAGCAGGGCACATTTTCTCCATTCTTCACATCGCTCCTGAAGTCCCTCTGCCAGCCTCTGTGGGCCAAGGGAGAGAGAAACATCATGCAGACCCAACAACATTAAAGCTGTGCATTGAAAACAACACAAATCAACATATATTTATATTTAGGCCACAGTACATCTAGCAAACGCTTACTCATTGATATGGGAAACACTGAATGAGGTGTCTAGTGTACCTGGTCACATTGAGCTCCTGTCCTTTAACATGCATGGTGGCGTCTGGTTTCTCAGGGACTTCTCCTGGACGCAGGTCTCCCACCTCAAACTCAACCCCGTGGTAGAACTGACCTGGAGGGAGGCCCACCATTGTAAATGAACATAATTTCAAAGGAGAATCGTTCTGGCCCTGCATGGGGGCCCTTCATTTTATTTTGGTCTTGATTTACCTATATTGGCATGAGGCTAAATTATCACCAAATAATTTAAAATAATTTGAGCTTTGAAAAAGCATATTGCAATGCCTACTGGATCAAAGGTCAACTCAAATTTTCCTCTATATATGTACACATATGATCAAAGATGTTTAATGAAGATGATTGAGGGGTTAAATTTAGTAGTTTAAGTTTAAAAATCCATCCTTTATTTTACAGGCAGTTTCAGACTAACTCCAGTCAACACAGCACAATAGGACTTGGTCTTGGCTCACCTTACTAACAATTACTAAAATCCTTCCAATCAGTCATGTTTGCAGCAGGTTTACCTCATTTAAATTAGAGGAGCTGGTTTTGTCAGCCAATCAGGGTCCAGTGTTGTCACTGTTCTGCCTGTGTGGACTTAGTCTTCAAATTCATCAATTTTACTAATTCAATATAACTTTAACTAAACTATATTTATTTCCAAAGCATCACAAAGAACATTATTCTTATCGTGAGCCATGGTATACTTGAAGACAAAATCGTGAAAACTGAATAATATGGGACATTTAAGTAATTAATTGTCATAATTATTGGGCCTCAAATATTCTGCCATCATAGAACTGATTCCAAGAGGAGAGTATCCACACTAATTGTGCCAGTTTTGGTTTGTTGTTCTGCTATGTACCTTTCTGGAGTTATGGGGCACTACAGTAAATTCTAATGGAGTGACACATTATGATACATCAACAGCATCTAAGGCATATTACTTGGCTTGACCGACTACTAAACCTTCCACTCTAGTTGCCCTCTAGCGTGTAGTGTTGTACCTAGCAGGCCGTGAACAGAAGGGGAGAGGAGGTGGCTGTCCAGCGTGTAGAAACCCAGGTAGTCTTGATGGTAGGGGTGCTTCGCCCACACTTTATGCAGCAGGATCACAAACTTGACTGAATCTCTTAGAGTGACCGTCAGGCTGCGATCCTTGGTCAACAGAAGATCCATTCTGGAGGAGGGAGAGAGAGGAGGCAGAGGAGAGAGGAGAGAGGGAGGAGGCAAGGGGGTGGAAAGAGGTAGAGGAGTAGAGGAGAAAGGCAGGAAGAAGAGGGGAGGGAAAAGAGTCAGGGAAGTGAGGGAGGAGGAAGGCAAGAGGAGGAGGAAGATGGAGTGAAGGGTAGGAGTGATGGGTGTTCAGAGCAAGGAGGAAACCAGGGACGCATCCTGAACTTAGCCTTAGATATCATATTGAGTTGCTCTTGTATTGTCCTCTGTCACTGAGGGAGCTGACGATCTCAAAGGCAGCACTCACTTAGGTCCTTTGAGGGAGGCTGCATCGGACCACAGCAGCTTGACCCGTTTGCCGTCCTGGGACACAGAGATGTCCTGAGTCGTCACCTCCAGTCTCACCCCCAGCTTCTGGTGGACGATGCCAAAACGTCCAAAGTAGGTGTTGATTTTACCATCAGGGGGAATTTCCTTATCTCCGATGGTCTGGCCATTGACCAAAATGCCTGAGGAAGCAACATGGGATTCAGTTCACTCTTAAGCTGATTAACTCTAGGGTATGATCTAGTGTCTCACAGAAGAGGCATTACCAGTGTCCAAACTCACCAGAACCAACACTTTATTAGATGGTATTTAAATCTTGGTGTACAAAAGTGTAGTTAAAACACATTCAGGAAAAAGGACATCAGAAAACCATTTGGAACTTAAGGGCAACAACTATCATATTTTTGGGTCCAATAGCCTACCTATGCTTACAAAAAGGGGAAAAAATCATATCATGACTGATGATAATCATGACCCAGGGCTGACCTGAGGTTGGGTCTCGGACCAGGTTGAAAATGGTTCCTGGGTTGTCATTGATGTTGAAACACAGTGCGTCCTCTCTGTCTGGAAGCTCTATCATGAAATGGGGATCTCCATCCACTGCACAGACGTAACCAAGACAACTCATGATACTCAAACAGAGTGCATATGATAACTGTCATGGGGAATAGCTTCTGTGTCACTTTTTTAGTATTAGCTCAACAAGCTGAGTTATAAAATAAGACTGTGCAGTTAATGCATTAAAAAGATAATAACACTATGTCAAAAATGGATGAGGGGGGACTTACCAAAATATGTTGGAGCAGAGGCGGCATAGCTTGTTTGTTTGGGTATAATCCAATTCCCCTGAGGGGCTACACAAATAATAGAATCCAAGTTAAAAACAATACACTGGACGGACCTAAACCCAGAAATTTTTCTTATACTATTCGATGGAGATACCTTACCTCTATGCCTCTCAGCCTGTTGTCTTTGCTCTGTCAAAAAAAAAACACATGGAAAAAACAATGTTGTACATTGCACAATATAAACTAGAATATCCGCCTCTGCTGGTATAATTCAGTGAATAGCATGTGGAAACATGTATTTAACAGCTAATTCAGGTCATGATTGTATAGCACTAGGTGGGCAGGCTTTTCCCAACATGACATGACAACACCTCACTGTTGTAATGAGGTGTTATCATATCATGTTGGGAAAAGCCTGCCCAGTCAACTCAGTATCACTCTTTCCAACCCTCTCTGTCCTCCCCTTCCGCCCCTACCTTCAGTCAGCTTGTCAGCGATGAGGTGGGTGCCTGGTCTATCCTCAGTCTCGGGCTTGATGACCACCATGGAGGTGAGAGGGGAGACGAAGCTGTACTGCAGGGACATTTCCAGGGCCTTGGCCGTGGCATTGCCTTTCTCCTCTGGAGTGCCGCTCTTACTGAGAGAAGAAAAATATAAAATACATACAGGAGGTGGCAGCTGACTTTGGCATTCGAAAAACTGACCAGTTCATCACACACGATTTCATTACACATTTTATCATGGGCTCTCAGATGACATAGGGCAAAAATTATTATCAAAGAGTATTTATCCTCAGAAAGATCTTCATCAGACCAGTGGGCTTAAAGATTCTCGAAGCTCTGACAGGCACCACAGCTAGATTGAAAGTGCTCAAACAGACCTCTTCTCCAGCAGCTGTTGGATGGTGAGGTAGGCCCACAGACGCTCTGTGAAGTCCCCAAAGATGTACTCCTGCTCTGGGTAGATCACGTCCCATTCCACAGCGCTGGCCTGGCCCTGCACCTGGAAGTCCTCCTCAAACTACAGAGAAGATGAAAGGAGAAGAAATGTTCATCCCTCCACCTCAACATGTCTATCACATGCACAAGGTGTAAATTGTTGTGGTTTCCCTCTCTCACCCCCTTGCCGAACACTTCCACCAGGAAGTGGTCTATGTCGTTGTCACTCAGCCGACCGGCCACCACGATCTCCGAGCCATTGAACAACTGGTTGAAATGGTTGGTGGTCAAGAAGTCCACTGCGTTGTCAGGGTAACGCAGGTCCACCTCTGAGAGCAGAGGGCTGGCCACCTCCTCATAGAAACCCTGCAATAAATTCATACACATAATATTTACAATAGGAATGTGTCATAGATGGAGTAATGCAATCTATCAAACCACCACAGAGAAAAAAGTAATACATCTTGGCTCTTGTGTTTACAAACAAGCAGATAAACAAATCTATAGGCTCAAAAATGTTTGTTAGATCTCTAGTGATTTTGACAGGGAGGCATCAATAGAATGGAGGGACCTGAGAAAGCAATCCTGTTATAAATCATCATCATGTATTCATAACGCCCTTCATCCACCTGGAGTTGAATGGTCGCATCTGAGGCCTCGTAGATTCTGCGGGCCACTCCCTTGTTTTGTTTGGCCATCACATCCAGGAAGGAGTAATCCACATCGTTTCCAAAGCCCAGACAGAACAGAGACATGTTCCCACCAACAGCATGACGCACATTCTCCTGGATCCTTGGGAGATAGCTCTCACCTTCACATGCACAGACACAGTACACACAAATACAATGCACAATGAAAAATGCATGGATGAAAGTACACACACACACACACACACACACACACACACACGAATAAAACAGTATAAAGACACAAGAATTTCCCAGTTTGCATGCTCACCACTATTGGGCATTCCATCAGTCAGTAAAATAATCATATCCACGCTCCTCTCTGGGAGGTTCTTGTTCTTCCTATCTTTGATCAACATGTCCACACCTCTCAATACGGCATCATTGATATTGGTTCCTAGAAGGGGAACACACAACATGGCATTGGCACGTATTGTAAAACGTATATAATGATGTTGAATTTCTACCAGTTAGCTCCATCCTGGCATTCAATAGTCATTTAAATTACATTTGGCATTAAAGGACATTTGACTGAAGGCAGATGTCACTTGTTTGACGCTCACCTCCTCTGTCCGTTATCGCTCTGACATAGTTCATGCCTTTGGCCACATTTTCCTTGGTTGCTTTGGTAAGGGACTGCTGCCAGGCGTTAATTTGATCATCAAACTGGATGAGAGCAAAGTAGTCCTCCTCATGGAGGTCTTTGAGAATGGCCAGCAATGCTTCTCTGGTCTACAAAGGGTTACAAGGTCAGAGGTCAAAATGTGCACATATGCAAAAATGGAGTACATACTCCATGCACACTCAAAAAAAGATCTACCTTATAGAAATGTTTGGTCTCACTGGAACTAACCTCAATGAATAAAGATCAAAAAAGGTGCTGCGTGTATCATGTTTACATCAATAAATCAGAACCACATTCATTTTGAGACATTAGTGTCATTTCCTCACCTGTTGCATCTTTGTTCCATCCATTGAGCCACTCCTGTCAATTACAAACACCACATTCTTGGGGACTCTGGGTAAGTCAGGAGGAGCGAAGAAGTGCACAAAGTATCCATTCACAATCTGAAGGAGAGAGAATCACATAAAGTATAACTATACTTTGTGAAAGAAATGACAGAAGGCATTATTTAGATATTTAAATGTGTGCA
Organism: Centroberyx affinis; assembly: GCF_046629955.1. Lineage (NCBI taxonomy): Eukaryota > Metazoa > Chordata > Actinopteri > Beryciformes > Berycidae > Centroberyx > Centroberyx affinis. Next base: position 13,155 of record NW_027283320.1, on the reverse strand, counting down.
CACAGTTGATACCGAGGTGAGAGGTGATATTGAGCTATTTGTTGATAGCTGACCTGAATGTCCCCTAGGCTCTTTGCCCGGTTCACATCGTACTTGATGACAAAATCTCCTTCGAGCAGTGTGCCATCACATCCTGGACACTTCCTCTGCTGGTCCAATGTCGGTGAGAAAGAGATGTGTGCCTGACAAAGGGATTGCAGTACATTCAGTTTTATAAGAAATATTTAACAGTTTCTGTATGCTGGTTGGGCTCTTAATTTCATTAAACATGGAGAAAGGGGTGGAGATGGAGCCAGGAGTAGGAGACAAACCTTTGTGTCTGTGACGGTTTTCTCCACCAGAGGGAGCAGCTCATTGGATAGAAAGGTTCCATAGGCATCAACAAATGCAATGCCCTGGGGCTCATAGATATCTGCCACAATCTGTACACACACACACAAAAGAGAGAGAGAGAGAGAGAGAGAGAGAGAGAGAGAGAGAGAGAGAGAGAGAGAGAGAGAGAGAGAGAGAGAGAATGTGTAAGATAAACCATTCATTAAGCACACCTGACCCAGGAAATCACACAGAAGAAGGATGTGAACATGAACATGGCGTCACCTGAAAGTTCTGGACCAGCTGTTTGGGTTTAACCCGGGTCAGAATCTCATACTGGCCCAGTTTCCTCTGAAGGAGCTCCTCATAGGTCAGAGTGAAAGTCACGTTGCTATTGGCTGCAATGTTGACAGACACAGAGAACTTCTCCATCTTTCTTCCAGAAGCCCTGTAAGAAATGTACTAGTCACTTTAATGTGATTTTCACTCCACCCCATGTCTAAGTCACCTTTTAATTGTTTCAGGTCGACATACTTGACCAGTCCAGCAGTCTGTCCTGTGGAAACAGCCTTCTGGTACTCCTTCTTGGCTTTCTCTTTCTCCTTCACCTCCCCAACATAGACCTGACTCTCAATCTCCCTGGGAGGGAAAAGAACAGTCAACATACACAGACGGGGATTCAAATGGGGTGGTGGTTTCCTAACTGAATCTAGGATAAGGGTTAGGGCTAGGGAAATAGCCTATATAGCGGTATTTATGGCAGGCCATTTTGTAATTTATGTCCTAAAATGCAATAGTCACTAAAAATTGCTACTGTAATTTTACTAGTTGTTATATTATAAATATTAGTTCTAATTTAATAGATACTAGTGACTAATTAGCTACTAGTCACTATTCTGCCAGCAAAAAGTCACTAAAGTCGCTAAAATTTAGGCTCTAGTACTTAGTACTTACTTAGGTGTAGTCACTTTTCTGGCAGTGAAAAAGCACTAATCACTAAAAAATAGGCAGTTCTTTTTTTAGTCACTAGTCAATGTTCTGTTCTAAAATTACAATAGCAACTAGTAACTGGTCAAATGGTGATTAGTGACTACAAAATAAGCACTAGTGACTAATTTTTAGTGACTAGTGCATTTTTAGGGAATAAATGACAAAATGGCCTGCCACAGGTATTGATCCACCAGACGGAGCATTGTGAATCTGACAAAGAGAGTCAACTAGTCATCCAACACACAGAAATTCTGCTTTGCAGCCTCATTGTGAAAAGAACCAGAGAGAAATACTGCTGCATCCACAGACAGCCATAACGCATGCAGGAATGTAGACACAGTAAACGGAAATAGCTGGAGACAGACTAACATGCTGAAGTTGGTGATGAAGGCGGTCTTGGGAAGCTCCACTTCAAAGAAGATTTCCTGGGAGGAGTTGGCCTTGTTCAGAGCGCTGGAGGTCATGACTGTGTGAGCAAAACGAGACGCCACTGTGCAGTCCATTGTGACGCTGTACACCTCCACCTGAGACAAGAGAGAAACAGAGAGAGAGGTGGAGGAGGAGCAGGTGGAGAGACAGAAACAGTGACAGAGTGGAAGACTAGGGAGAGTCTCCTATTACAAGCACTTCAGATAGTCTATACAGTGAATAAAGGTGCACTATTTCTATTTCTTTTCAAACTTATTCTTTTCTTTTGCAACTGGGTACAGCCCAGAGAGTGTTGCCTTGATTGGTGCCAAAGAAAATTATTACAGCTTCGCTCACATAAACAAAACATTATGTCACTGATTCCATTTCTGCCGTGATGTTATGAGACTGTTTGGGCGAGTCGACCCGGCTGCTCGGATGATGTTCTAAGCAGGGATAGTGTATAGCTCGTCATGATTATCATCATCTGACATCCAAACAGATTTTTTTTCTTACCGTTGCGTCAGCTGTACTTCTTTTCTGTAAGAAAAAAAACATAAAGAAATTAGCTACTGTTTAGATTTTTATAAAAGCACAATCATGATGGGATTTCTGTTCACTAGGAGAAGTAGTATTATTAATAAATCTAAATTTTAGACTGTATAAAGATGGCAAGTTGAGCTGGCAAAGCTGCTTTATGGGTGCTGTATTTTGGGTGATCTGTTTATTTAAGAAAGACCAAAATTGTATCATTAAGATAGATATCATATGAAGAAATATGGAATTTATGGAATACTTCTACATTGACCAAAGGTTTGGTGGAAATTGCATAAGCACTTCACAGTAAAGTAATGACAGCATAGAAATCACAGATTTTGTGTCTGTCTGTAAATAGTCAGTCAATAGCTACAGTCAAGTACCTGAAGTGATCTGGCGGCACCTTGTGTCTCCTGGAGCACACACACAGCAGGGTGGACCAACATGGTGCCAAGATATTAGAAAAGAAAGAAAATGAGACAAAAATGATCGAGACATGATAATGAATGTAAAAAGCCACTGTCATAACATGAACTAGCTTTTAAGAAAAAAAGACATGACTCATTCCCACCTCAATCTTCACATTCTCTCTCACACTCATACATACACACAGGAGAAAGAGAAATGAATGCGCAGTAGAGAAACAGAACAGGATGTCAGGGGATAGTAGCAAACTGCTGCCAGTGGAATACAGATGCTTTAAAGGGGAGCATCCAGGATAAAGTAGACGAGTGGCTGCATTAGAAAACTAATAAACTACTAAAAAAAATGACATGGACTGGCTAAAGATGGTACTATAAAATAATGTGGTAACAAATTAAGAGCAGAATAGAAAAGGTGTCCCAGTGACGTTACCTGTACAGTAGCATGGTCGCGGGAGATGACCAGAGCCCCCTCAGCCAGGCTGGGGAGCCAGAGGCAGACGCAGCCCCACAGCAGCAGCCGGACACCCCACACTCCAGACATGACCAAACTTCCACTAAACACTGACTGACTTCACCACTGAAAAAAAAACTCAATCTCCCTGCCCAGGAGGAGGGACAAAATGTGTGTGTTGTCCTGGAGTATTGACCAACAGACCTGACCTCAGCGTGCAGGAGGCCCTGAGGTGGAAATGTACGGCTGCTGCTGCTTGTAAACCTCAAAAAAATACCTGTGCTAAGGCTTTAAGTGTGTGAACACCTGTTTGCATAACCATACTCAAACCAACTTAAACTAACTTAACAAGACTGATCTCTGAAGTTTGGCTACATGTAAAGCTTCACATTCAAAGCCTTGAATCAAGCAGAAAATATAACAAAAGCACTAGTAGTAATGCTGAATTGTTACTGAATATTTAGCAAGGTAGATAATCCCTAATCCAATTTAAGTACATTATGTTACCAGTCAGCTCATATTCCTGCTTTGTTTATATTTGTCTACCCACTGTTTGGTTAAGTGGTCCAAATGTCAGTGCCATTGAAGGCAATGTGTAATGTGTTGGATATCTCCTGGCTTGTCACTTTGAACAGATTGAAATTTTAGAGATGAGCATAATAGGCATTAGCACAATAGGCAGAATTACAAATATGAGCCACTATTTCTAGGATTAAAAATATATCTTGCCCTCATGGCCAAGTTTCTGTGTTGGTTTCTTATACACTGTTACACTGAAAAATGAATAACTCATGTGATGACTGGGCATAGGATAAATACTCGAAATACTAGAAAATATCAGATGAGACACTTCATTCACCTCTCATTCAAGTGCTTTCCTCCCCGGACTCCCTCAGCCCCTCACTGAACAGCCTGTGCAGTTTCATCCGATGTGTGTGTTTACATCATTTCTCATATGCCAAACTGTGAACAGTGGCGGACTGTAAGGAAATCGGACAACCAGCTCTGGGTGTAGAGAGAGTATAGCAGGGATAGATGAGGTTTTGAGTATTAAATAAAGTAACCTCCTCACTAAGTTCTGGGCATGATGCAGGCATGGTTGGCAGGATCCGTATTGAAGGCATCTGTGTGTGTGGGGGGGAGTGTGGGAGTGCATGTGGGAGTGCATGTTTACTTATCTAACTAGCAAAAAGCACTTTCACTACTTTCTGCCAAAAGTTGCCTGAAGGGGTTCTGTGATATCATATCCCATGCCTCTACATAGACCACTACGTAGCAATTATGCTCTCTTTGTGGTTTACTGACACATCAAAGAAAAGCCGGAGAGGGAAATAGTTTCATGTTTATTTAGTCAAAATGGTCTTAAAGAAGAGCCCATTTTCATGTAAAAAAAAAAAAGAACAAAATAAGACTAATGTTTTAACAATCTTTGTCAACACTGATGACAAATAAATCTCATAACTCATTGACAGCACATCACATACACCATTCCTGCTGACTAGAACCAAAACCATTGTTCAATCGATACACTGACTGTGCAAACTGCAAAGTACAGCTGCTTATGTGGTGGAAGTTTTCTGTAATAAAAGAGACTTGGAGAAGAGAAGTTGTCTTTCTGTCGTCTTTATTGCTTGCAAGCAAGGCACGATGCATTCACAACAGGTGTGATCAGCAAAGGGCCCCAACTCTGATTTGTCCACCCGTCTTATAATCAAGAAGTAGAAATATCTGAGTCATGAGAAGTTTGACACATTCTTATACTTGAAACATTATGCGATCAGGGTGCATCTGTGCATAACAAAATCCAGTTCCAACCGGACACTCAAGGCCATCTCTGGTCAGAACCTTTGTTTATCTCAAACCGGTAGAGAATGGAAAATTACTGAAGACAAAGACAGCATTCAACTGAGAAATGTATCATGCTTGATACATGATGAACAGAATGGCCAGGTTCCGGAGATAAAAGATTTAACAGCAGTTTGTAAATTTCCACACAGAGAGAGAGAGTACAGTACAGATATTAAAGAAATAAAAGAATAGAATAGACATAGAATAGTATAATAGTGTAATTTCCTCCACAATTCCTCCCCTTGAGCATTCTATGCTCACTCAGACATGAGAAATCATACAAAAGAAACTTGTTTTCATGTTTATCTTATAACTAATGTGCAATACAGGCAAGAGTATCACGCGTCATCCCGAGCACAAGATCTCACCAGCAAAACACTGATCACCTACACTAAGAGGTAGTAGTAGTTGTAAGAAGTTGTGCTTAGGCTCCTAATGAGAAATGAACCAAAAACTCTTCCGGGTGTTTTATTGTTTGACTGACCATGGAAGAGAAAAATGATTCACTGTTCACCTCAAAAAAAAAACCCCTCATCAACATAATATGACAATAACATGATAAAACACCAAACATAATTCTAAAAAAGGATGATACCTTGTTTGATTCTGACTCTCATCTTAAACCTTCAATGAAGCTGATAATCCACTGAAGCACTTCACGCTTTCAACATCAAAACTCTATACACATCCTGTAGTACAGTTACAAAACAGGGTAAAAATGCAGTTATGACTCTCATGTACCCATCTGCACTGATAATTATAGGTGAGTCAATAGGTTATGCATCAAAAGTAAGCAATAGAATTAAACTGTACCCATGAAGCAAAACACTGTAGATTAAAACGTCCATGGCTGCAACTCAAGATACAGCTCTGATATTATAAAAAGGTAAAAATAGAAAAATAGTCACACTAACTCTATAAATCATCAAAACAGTGGGATATAAAAGTAAAATGTAAAAAATAGTAATGCATGATCAATGAAATTATACACATTTAAAAATTAACCCATACAAATTTTCATTAACATCATTAATCAACTTAATAATCAACTTAATAAACCCCTCTCTGGCAGTTTATTAGGCAAAAAAAGTACAGTGCAAAAACATATCATCAATCCCAGCACTATCAACACAGGTATCAGCAATTGAACCACCATTGCACCCCAGGGACCCAAATGGTCATACAGCCATTGTGTAGCACTGAATCCTGCAGAAGCAGAAGGTGCAAAGTGGTCTGCAAGGTTATTTAGGACCTCAATTAACTGTGTGATATTGTCATGTGGGTCTGGAAGAAGCACACAACATGCTGAACCAGTTAGATTTAAAGCTGCACACATCCCCCCCGGTTGCAAAAATGTAGTCTAGCGCCATTTCATGCTTCAAAATTATCTCCCTATGGTTTCGGGCAGCGTTGTTCAAGGCCTCAAGGGTAGCTGTGTTGTTTTTCATGTAATAGTACATGGCATAGGTGATGTTATCAATGTGGTCTGCCAGAAATGTAACACCATACCAAGGGAATAAGCCAATGCCCCACTTCTCACCCAAACTAATTCGCCAGTGGTAAGAGTCTAATGTGTCAAACTGAGCCATCTCTCTTTTCCTGAGACGGGAGTGTGTGGGGTGTGTGCGAGTGATATTAGACATTGGTATGAATGACACTGGGGTAGTCAATTTCGGTGGGAGGAAATTGTATGCTCGCTTACCACAGACCCAATGATGATCTAATAGCCGTCCTAACCCCAGTGTGGTGCTGACAACTGGAACTTTAGTCAAAACACAATCTTTTACTGAACATGGAATGGTCAGATTCACAGTCATACATGATGTTGAACCCTTGATAACCCCCTCACATGTCTGTGCTTGGGCACAACTTGAGTATCCCAGGAACTGGCGTTTGTCATAATTCTAGAAATCTGGATTTTTTGCACCATTCCAGCAGGTCTGGTTTGTTCCACGGCACACACAATATGATGGAAATGAGGTATTTGCTCTCACTGTCAGACCCTTGTTACGCAGTCTATCGTCTGTTGAATTGTCTGGGAAAGTCCATTGTTGGTAGCACAAGGGTCTGCAGGCAGTTTGATTGAAGTATTTCGAGTCAATGTGGTTATATTGGTTCACTATGTTCAGACATGCTGCTGTGGTGAAATTGTGGTGTGTTCCAGCTTCTATGGTGTTCCTTGAAATGGTGAGTACACAATTGGTTACATCTCTGCTAGCTGGACGACTGTCCGCAGGGAGAGGGTCCTCAAGTGACAGTGCAGTCGGAAAACATGCCAGGCATGATGTGTTAGGATGTGCTGCATGCCCTTGTGCCAGTTTCTCTGCCACTCAGCTGGGACATGCAGGTCTTCTGGCTTGTACCACCATGTTGCAGATCTCTTACGCCTGGGGAGCTGTGTGGCGGCTGTGGGTGTCAAGTCCCCCCCTGGAGGATGAGCAGTCGTGTTGGTCCTCGACGCAGGTGGGATGTGGATCAGTATGATGGGCACAAGAACCACAACTGCTATGATCAGAAAACAGCAGAGTGTGCCCCGCATGCCACATGCGCGTGTTCCTGAAGGGGTGCCACGGGGTGCCATGGGCGTGGCCTCAGCGTTGGCTGCATCTCAAACATCCCTCGGAGGCCCTCAGTAGGTTTTTAAACCTCAGGGAGAGCTGGCTTTAGTCACACCCACACCGTCTGGTCCCAGAGCCTTCTTGCAGTGGCTGGCGTGGATCCAAGTGGCTCTCTCTGCGACCTTCACTGCTGAGGCGGTAGTCAGGAGGATCTGGAATGGTCCGGTCCACCTGAGCGCCTTCCAGCCTTTCCTCCTGGAGTCTTTCACCACGATCCAGCTTTCCCTCGACCTCTCTGGGCAGGGTGTCTTTCACCTGTCTGTGGATGTCAGTCAACAGAGGACAAGTTTGCACAATAACACAACATTTCATCATCACATTCCTCTGTTGTGGGGAGCTGTCTTTTCTGGGGCCCAATCCAATGTTCACAGGTCTGCCAAAAAGAATCTCAAATGGACTCAGGCCATTTCTCTTCCTGATTCTGGCCCTCATTTGTGTCAGGACTAAAGGTAGTGCCTTTGTCCAGCTTAGTCCCGTTTCAGCACATTTAGCCAATTTATTTTTTAGAGTGCCATTTTCTCTTTCAACAGCACCTCCACTGGCTGGATGATATGCACAGTGGTATTTTAAGTCAATTCCCAAGAATTTGCTCACTGCCTGTAGAGCTTCATTTACAAAGGGTGGGCCATTATCACTACTGATTTTATGTGGTATTCCCCATCTGGGAATGATTTCTCTTACCAGAGCTTTAGCCACAGCAACAGCGTCTTGCTTTGATGTGGGGAAAGCTTCAACCCATTTAGAAAATATGTCAGCTATCACTAGACAGTATTTCTTACCTTCACTCAGTGACAGTTGAATGAAATACATTTGTAGGTGTTCAAATGGTTCTGATGGTGCTGGATGGGCACTGGGTGTCATCTGCTGACCTCTCCCAGAGTTGTGTTTTGCACAAACTAAGCATCGTTCACAAAAATTTGAGAACCCCTTTGTGAACCAATGTCTGTTTATTTCCGCCATCATTCCTCCTTTTGACACATGATCCACTCCATGTGTCAATTTTGCATAGAAAGGAAACAGACATCTAGGCAAACACGGTTTACCATCAGGGCCGTACCAAACCCCATCCTCTGTGGAAGCACATGCAGCTTTCCATATTTTCTTTTCAGCCAGTGTTGCTCTGCTTTGCAGATCCTTCAGGTCTGCCTCTGGCGTCACCTCCTGTGGAATACTGGCTGCCTGCACAGTAAATGGCATAGAAGCTGCACATTTTGCAGCTGCATCTGCTCTAGCATTTCCCTGTGTAATGGGGTCTGTTCTCTTTGTGCAGCAATTGCTTTTGGGAGTAGCACCGCTTCCAGCAAACCAGCTACCAGGGTGTGGTGTTTGATACCAGTCCCTGCAGATGTTAAGAATTTTCTATGTCTCCAGATTGCACCAAAATCATGTACTACACCAAATGCATATCTACTGTCTGTGTAGATATTTACTGTTTTGCCTTTTGCATATTTGCATGCTTCTGTGAGTGCCTTTAATTCTGCAGCTTGTGCTGAGAAATGGGCTGGAAGTGGTTCTGCTATGATAGTATCATGTTGAGTAACCACAGCAAAACCTGCTTGATTTTTGTGTGTCAGCTGGTTTTGGAAAGCGGAGCCATCCACAAATAACTCCAGTTCCGGATTCGTTAGCGGAACCTCCTTTAAGTCAGACCTGGGGGAGCAAACTTCTGTTATTGTTGCAACACAGTCATGTGGCTCTCCTTCATCTGCTGTGGGGAGAAGTGTAGCAGGATTTAGAACAGTGCATCTTTTTACAGTGATGTTCGGCATGTCTAGTAACCCTTTGATGCACAAGCTATGCAAACCCCTTCTAATGCACAACATGGGTCAAAAATGACCCGTATTCATTTCCTATGTTATTTCATGCATGGCTGAGTGTTTCTTTGCTATATCTTTTGAAATCAATGTATTTCATCATTTAATATTCCAAGTATTCATTAAATATCTTGTTTTTGACTACCACAAATCATTATTTTCATTTTTCCTTTCTTACTTTATGAACAAAGATAGTTTTTGTATGACTACATCAAGTTTACACACATGGGTCAAAAATGACCCGTATTCATTTCCTATGTTATTTCATGCATGGCTGAGTGTTTCATTGCTATATCTTTTGAAATCAATTTATTTCATCATTTAATAATCAAAGTAGTCATTAAATATCTTGTTTTTGATTACCACAAATCATTATTTTCATTTTTCCTTTCTTACTTTATGAACAAAAATAGTTTTTGTATGACTACATCAAGTCCTTATCTGGTCCTAAATGAACATGTGCTCTGTGTGTGTGTGTGTGTTCCTGTCCAGAGTGAACTATCATTTCAACAGCTGTCTTTGGTCAGCAGTCTGAGTGTTTCTCACTCCGTCCTCTATCTGACATAGAGACATTGGTGTGTGTTCATTCTAGCAGGTGGCTGTGTATAGCTCTGGGTCTGTGTGATTCTGCTGCCATTCACATACAACGGTGTGTGTGTGTGGATCAAATTTCACCATTTGTGAGGTTGACTGTTCCGTTTTTTTCTGTCTTTTCCTGCCTCACAATCTGTATTCCCTCCACTGTACACACCAAGGTTATGCCCAATCATCAATACTTACAAAGAGTCCCTATTTCTTTACCTTCCTGCCAATCTTCCAGAATCTAGAAATTGCAGAAAGACTGTACAGTTTTACTCACCAGACAGACAAGTCTCACGTTCCAGTCAGCCTAGTTCTTTTCGGACTCTCGCAGTGAATCAGCACCGGGCTCAGCACATCGCGAGGTTCCCCTTCTCCACCCACCCTTGGTGGGGAGGTATGGGATCCGCAGAGATTTTCTCTCCGGCTGTGGCCACAGACTCCTGACCCTTAATGCTGAGCTGCCGCCATCCACGTGGAGATCCTGTTCGTGACGCCAAATTGTGGTGGAAGTTTTCTGTAATAAAAGAGACTTGGAGAAGAGAAGTTGTCTTTCTGTCGTCTTTATTGCTTGCAAGCAAGGCACGATGCATTCACAACAGGTGTGATCAGCAAAGGGCCCCAACTCTGATTTGTCCACCCGTCTTATAATCAAGAAGTAGAAATATCTGAGTCATGAGAAGTCTGACACATTCTTATACTTGAAACATTATGCGATCAGGGTGCATCTGTGCATAACAAAATCCAGTTCCAACCGGACACTCAAGGCCATCTCTGGTCAGAACCTTTGTTTATCTCAAACCGGTAGAGAATGGAAAATTACTGAAGACAAAGACAGCATTCAACTGAGAAATGTATCATGCTTGATACATGAACAGAATGGCCAGGTTCCGGAGATAAAAGATTTAACAGCAGTTTGTAAATTTCCACACAGATGAGTTCTCATAATAACACAAAGATAGTACAGTACAGATATTAAAGAAATAAAAGACAGAATAGTAAAATAGTGTAATTTCCTCCACAGCTTACACAACAACAGTGTCAATATTGCACAAACCAGCCAACCTATTTTCTCCTTTTGAAGACAACAATTTGGGGAAACAGTACACTTTTTGGCATGCATGTTATATACAAAAATACGTCATTTTCACAAACATACAGACTACAGAATTTCTTCAGTGCTATCGGTTCATCCTTCGGTGTGTCCTGCTCCTCCAGTGGGACTACTTCCCGAACACACTGGCTCCTGGAGCTTTTGCAGCAGGCTTCTCCAGCACTGGTCTCTGCCCCTGATCTCACATTGCTGAACACAGATGGAGCCACCTTGCCCATGCGCTCTGAACAGAAAGAGAGACAGGTGTCTTTAGAGAGAAGATGCAGGGAACAGGTCTTTCTCAACAATCCCAAGGAATACAGTTCCCAGTTGAGTGTCTTTGAGGGAAGGGTGTGAAACCAAAAATATCTGTAGAGATCGTTTCTGTTTTATCTTACATCTCTATGTTGATTATTCATTTTACACAGAGGACAGGTAAAGAACAGACATCAATACCTATAGACTCATATTGTAAGTGTCCAATAACTTTTTAATGGAACACTACATTTACATATGTTGCCTCAAGGATCAAGATGGAGTTGAAAGGCTGTATGAAAGCTAACCTGAGCTCAGTCCATGGCTATTTCTGCTGACAAACAGTAAATATGGGTGGGGGTTATGCAAGCTGAACAGTGGGACAGTAGATGGGGTTAGTGAATGGAAGGACCCATCATGAGGTCCATAGGTGTGCAAAGCTCCCTGCCCAGCATGTGGACCACCAGGGTGCACCCTGTAGATTCCTGTACTCCATTACAAGAACAGGACTAAGGGTAAATTCAGGCCTCAGTCCTGCTGATGGTCCCAGTCCCTGTTACATATCATCAATCTGTGATGTTCAATGCATGCTGTGATGTGTTGCAATTTGCTTTTTTGGTGCACCTGTTACGAATAAGAACTGCTATGCAGTATAAAAAGGAGTCCTAAGAGTGACCAGGTACGGAACCACCACACCAACTCTGAAGGCAGGTCTGACAGTTTATTTTCTTTTGGGGACAATAATCAATGAAATGAGGGTGGAAACTCAGGCTCGCGGTCGAGGGCCCAGGGACACTGTAGGCTGGATTGGACTGGCTCTAGACACAAAGAAGTGAATTAATCAAAAGAACAGGCCAAAAGTGCAATTTTGTCCAGTCATAGTCTGTATTCCTAAAAGAATTTCCACCCACCTAAACGGGCCTTGGGCTATGGGGGAAGTACCTCCGCCCCAGCTTCTAGGGGTCCAAATCCTGGTGGCCTTCCTCTCCCGCTACTGGCTGCTCCAGTCAGGTGGCCCCCTCCCGAGTTTGAAGCAGTTGGGCTTCCTTCTTTGGGCTTCCTCCTACAAGCTTGGCTCCTCAGAGATCATTAGTCTATTGCACATTCCAGTCGATTCGTCCACAGGCTGATTCTTCACAGTTGGTTATAAAAACAGATCAATCCGTCCATTAAAAATCCTATTACTTAAAAACATGCCAGGCCAGGCTACAGCGCTCTACCACCAGGGTTTACTTTCCTTTGTTAATGCGGTGCTGTTGATCCAGTCCAGCTCCCTCAATGACGGTCCACTGTTCCTCTCTGCGTCATGTTAAAATCCAGAAAACCACACCACTCACCTATTCTGGGCTGCCTTTATATAGAGGAACACCAAGCAACACACCAATGAAATCATTCCAGTAATTGAGTCCAAATAGCTGGCAGCTGGGCAGGAAGGGTAATTTCCACTCCCACATCTCACGTGGGGGTGGTTTGTGACACACACACAACTGGTCTCACAATCAGGAAGATAAAAAAAAACATGCATTTTCAAAATGGAAAGAACAAAAACAAACTCAAACCCAGTGTGTGGTGTGGAGGTTCCTTCGCTAGATCTTGTGTGTCACATGTCATAACACACCCACCCTCAGCCTGCCTTGTCTACTTTCCTATGTTTCCCAGAATGACATGTCTTACATAACAGAGTCAAACAATGTGTTCAGTACTGAGACATTTTTCTTTCCTTGGATTTTTTGTTGATGCAGTTTGACTTTTTGTAGGTGGTGCTCTTTTATTTTTCTGTTCAGTCATGGTGGCTATCACTGCTCATGCTAACTACCCAGTTCTT
>NW_027283319.1:52500-62500 GCF_046629955.1 Centroberyx affinis | reverse complement strand
CTCTCTCTCCAGCGTCAGTGTGTAGAATACGCTCTGAAGGCTCAGCCATTGAAGCTTTATATTCCCAAGAATCCGGTTCAGTACAAGTTCTGGTCCATCATCAACTCAACCGGCTTCGAATACGTCATGTTCGTCCTGATCCTCCTCAACACTGTGACGCTGGCTATACAGGTCCGCTGCGTGTGTGTGTGTGTGTGTGTGTGTGTGTGAAAGAGAGAGAGCGAGATGCAGTCTTTAAATACTACAGCATTTGCATACTTTAGTTTATTTCATTATTTCATTGATAGTTACATAAATCCATTTGGAAATATTAAGACTGTTTTTATGTATAATTGTCTGACTGTCTGTCTGTCTCTCTGTCTGTCTCTCTGTCTGTCTGACTGACTTTATATTTTATTATATTTCAGCACTATGAGCAGTCTAAAAACTTCAGCTACATCATGGACATTTTAAACATGGTGTTCACTGGACTCTTCACTGTGGAAATGCTTCTCAAACTGCTGGCTCTGCGGCTCAGGGTGAGAGACACACACTTGTTAATATAATCTTTATAATCTATCTAACCAATCCTCTATATTGATAGATTTATTGGTACAGTAGTTGTAGTTTTGATGCCGACTTTCAGACTGTTCTGTTTGACGTCCATGTGTTCATGAAATTCCACAGTGGGGTTTTAACAGCTTTCATGAAACTCACTCAACACTTAACCATGGAGAATTTAAATTCCAACAAGGTGAAACACCAATATTGCGGCTTTGTTTTTCCACGACAGCATTAATATCACTATATTTAATCTACAATTTAAGTATTGTTTTATTTCTGTGTAGATTATTTAGATCATTGTTGTCATTTTAAAAAGTAAGCTGTGACTCTGAATCTCCATCCTCTGTCCTTCCAGCACTACTTCGTCGACGCCTGGAACTCCTTCGATGCTCTGATCGTAGTCGGCAGCGTGGTCGACATCGTAGTCACTGAATTCAGCGTGAGTACTGAAGTAGTAGTAGTAGTAGTAGTAGTAGTTATAGCAGTTGTTATAGCAGTAACCGCAGTTATTGTCAGTAGTGAGGTTTGATGCTCTAATTAGTAGTAGGCAGTGTAGTCAACACTGTTTCAGTTCTGTCTAATACAACCATATGTAGGCTAAATGGAAGTAGCAGCAGTAGTAGTAGTTATAGTAGTATTAGTAGTAGCAGTAGTAGCAGCAGTAGTAATAGTAGTAGTAATACTAGCAGTAGTAGTTATAGTAGTATTAGTAGTAGCAGTAGTAGCAGCAGTAGTAATAGTAGTAGTAATACTAGCAGTAGTAGTAACAGTAGTAGTAGTTATAGTAGTATTAGTAGTAGTAGTCATAGCAGTAGTAGTAGTTATAGTAGTATTAGTAGTAGTAGTCGTAGCAGCAGTAGTAATAGTAGTAGTAATACTAGCAGTAGTAGTAACAGTAGTAGTAGTAGTAATAGTAGTAGCAGTAGTAGTAGTTATAGTAGTAGTAGTAGTAGTAGTAGCAGCAGGTCTCTCAGTCTGTTAATCTGTACACTTTACAACACTGCCATCTACTGTTCATATTACAGTACTGTGATACTGTGGCTCATTTAAATTAACATTTTCTGCCTGTTAATTTTCTTATCATCTGTCACACTAATACCAGAGAGCTGTGACCTCTGACCTTTCAGCTCATTATTAGTTGCTCGTAATGCTGGTGATCTAGGAACTGAAGCTTTTTCTACTGTTGACTACTGCTGTTACTACTCTGTTTCTCTCTCTCTGTCTGTCTGTCTGTCTGTCTGTCTCTCTCTCCTCCCTCCCTCCCTCTCTCTCTCTCTCTCTTTCTCTGTCTGTCTGTCTTTCTCTGTCTCTCTCTCTCTCTCTCTCTCCTCCCTCTCTCTCTCTCTCTTTCTCTCTCTCTCTCTGTCAATTCAATTCAGTTCAGCTTTATTAGCAGACTGTTAGGATACAGTGTTGCCAAAGCAGTCTGGACTCTATAGAGTCACACAGTGTGTCATGTTATACATTACAGAAACATAGAAAAGGAAATTTAAGATGCAGTATTATAGATTAATAAAATAGCAAGTCATAGCAACTAAATGGTTAAAAAAAATATATAAAAAATAATAAAAATCTCTCTCCCTGTCTCTCTCTCTCTCTCTCTCTCTCTCTCAGAGTGGGGAGGACAGCTCTCGTGTGTCGATCACCTTCTTCCGTCTGTTTCGTGTGATGCGATTGGTCAAGCTGCTGAGCAAAGGGGAGGGCATTCGCACCCTCCTCTGGACCTTCATCAAATCACTGCAGGTCAGAGGGGCGGGGCTAAGTGGAGGGGCGGGCTCATATTATGAATTATACACATGGAATTGAGAATAATAATTATAATTGGGTTATTGTGTGTCATTGTGTCCAAAAAAATCGGAATCCATTTTGAGCTAAAGTGAGTAAAGGCCAGTGGTGGAAGAAGTACTGAGATCTTTTACTTAACTAAAAGTAGCAATACAACAATGTAAAGATACTCCATTACAAGTAAAAGCCCTGCATTCAAAATCTTACTTTAGTAAAAGTACATAAGTGTTGGCAGCAAAATGTACTTAGAGTATCAAAGTAAACGTACTCATTATGCAAACTGTCCCCATTTAGAGTTATGTTTGTATTATTGGAATATTAATACTGATTTATTGACATACATGTACATGTAAGCAGCATTTTAAAGTTGTCAACGTGAAGCTAATCTTAACAATTTAGCTATACTTTTGGGTAGTCTAATCTATAACAATGCTATTTTATAGTTATTTTATAAAGATGATCAAATGTTTTAAATATAAAATATTGATCTGAAGTAGTAGGAGTAGAATTAAAAAGTAGCATAAAATGGAAATACTCAAGTAAAGTACAAGTACCTCAAAATTGTACTTTACAGTAATTGAGTAAATGTACTTAATTACTTTCCACCACTGGTAAAGGCTGAGTGTTGAGCTGTGTGAGGCTGTGTGGCTCTGCTGCCTTGCTCCTGGGCTCCTGGGCACAGCGGCAGTGTTGGGAATCTAACCGCCTCCTCTCCTCTCCCTGCAGGCTCTGCCCTATGTCGCTCTGCTCATCGCCATGATCTTCTTCATCTACGCTGTCATCGGCATGCAGGTGGGTCAGTACTGCAGTGATGCTGCAGAGGGCGCTGTGTGGCATCCATACACAGGGACAGGCCTTCTATACAAGTTACCAATACATCAATACATGTATCAATACCATATGTCAAAGCCTTTCAAATATCTGTGAAAGAAATTACAGTGGTAGTAGTAGTAGTTGTAGCGTTACTGGTAGTAGTAGCAGTATTGTAACTATGGACAGTACCAACAGTTATTATTGTTCTGACTTTTACTCAACTTTTGCCTTTTCTTGCTCTCTCTCTCTCTCTCTCTGTCTGTCTCTGTCTCTCACTCTCTCTTTCTCTGTCTTTCTCTCTCTTTTTCTCTGCCTGTCTCTGTCTCTCTCTCTCCGTCTCTCTCTCTCTCTGCCTGTCTCTGTCTCTCTCTCTCTGTCTCTCTCTCTCTGTCTCTCGCTCTCTCTCTGTCTCTCTCTCTCTCTCTGTCTCTGTCTCTGTCTCCGTCTCTCTCTCTCTCTCTCTCTCTCTCTCAGACCTTTGGGAAGATAGCGATGCAGGATTACACTCAGATCAACAGGAACAACAACTTCCAGACTTTCCCTCAGGCGGTGCTCCTCCTCTTCAGGTCAGCTCCTCCTCTGTTCTGCTCCTCTTCCTCCTCTTTCTTTGTCTGCTTCTCCTTCTCGTCATCCTCCTCCATCTCCTCCACTTCTTCTTTTGATAGTAAAAACAGACTCCTGTAATCTTCCTGTTCTGGTTTGTTGCTGGTCCAGCTTCAGACTTATTTGATTGGATGTGATTTTTTTGTCGCCCTGGTTGGGCGGTGTTCCCGGTGGCATACGGTCTTGGAGTCCACACCGGTGTTATTAGCCCCTCACCGGGAATACCGTTATTTTGTATTTTGTAAAATAAAAGCACAGATTCAGAGCTTCCATGTTCAAGTTAGGCTACAAAATGATAAATGGACATACTAACAACATACTGATCGCTAATATCTGATCACTAATATGACGAAAGTATGAGTTTAGGACGAATAGGATTAATTATTTGTTCTTACCTAGTGACAGTAATTTGCCTGATATCAGACAGAACTGTCAACTCGTTACACTCCATCTCCATCTTCAGTCTTCATTGCCTCCACTCTAACCGATTTCCGTGGGGGAGGGGGATTCGATTTTCCCTAACCAATCACTAGAGACCGACGTATCCGCCTGAATCTAACGTCATTTTAAGTCGACGCTGATGAGTAGCCATGACAACACCAGAGACGGTTCAGAAAGTATAGAGCATCTTTGACACGGAGCCAAGTAAAAACAAAGTACGACGACTTTTACTGGATTCAGAACAGCCTGGATAGCAGCGTCTATCTTGTCTATAGCGTCTCCATTGTTGTTATTACTCCTCCTTGGTTCCAGTGCACAGCTTGACAACAGCTTGACAACGGCGTTAGTCCCGCCCGTGGCGCCGATTGGCTAATCGTTAGTCCCCCCCGGCTCTCATAGGACCGATCATTTTTAAACCGAGGAACTGCTGTTTCATGTCACGATGCCAGACCAGAATCAGTCAACTGGTGGAGTGGGCGAAGTCAAAGGTCTGGACCCAGGCAAGACACTAATGTGTCCAGTACAATCCAATGGGAGCCTAAAGAAGGGCGATGTGCCAGAATCTGACCTGCACTCCCATTAACTCCTTGAGTGTTGAGCAGTGTTAAAAATCTCTGATTAAAAAGTGTTACCGTTGACAAATGCCGTTAACATGGAGTTTGGAGAGGAATTTTAAGTTTCACTTTCATTGTAGCGTCACTGACTTTGACAGCGCTCAGACCCTCTAGTGGCGACAGGCGGTATAACCGGTATGGCCGGTGTTGAGGAGGGAAACAACACCGGTGTCATAATGGCACCACCGTGACAACTCTATGCCCCGGCTGATAATTCAACCAGGAAATGTCTCATCACATGTGGTGTTCCACAGGGCTCCGTTCTTGGGCCTCTCCTTTTTGTCTTTATTTTTCCTCTCGTCTTTTTAGGCAACACAGTCTCATAAAATTTGGTGAAATGAGCACAAACTCTGAAACGCAGATTACGTGTTGTGGACAGGAATAATGTTTCAGAATACGTTCCTCCACCAGTGAAGGATTCTGGTCCAACAGCAGGAATTGGACTCGACATTTAAATGCTTAGCTGACAGTTAAGTTTAGCAGCTAAAACAGTTAGCTTCAGGTTAGCTTCAGGTTTTGCTCACGGTTCAATAAATGGAAACTTGTTGTCATGTGTTGGGAATTGAACCATCCATCCCCCCGACCCCCGACCCCCGACCTCCGACTTCCACACCCTGACTGTCCACCGTCAAACTACTTCCTGTTTCCTGTCCTGTCTCCTCCTGATCCTTTCTGCTGGGAAACCCGTTTCTACAACTTTTCGTCCACAGAGCAGCTTATTGTGCTCATATCACAAACTTTTGTTACAGTATCAATATTCACAGTTACGCTGATGATACCCAATTGTATATTTCTCTGTCACATGGTGACTTGGGTCAAATTAGCTGTGATTGACTGTCATGGCGGCGTTAATCTCTTAAGTCCCAGAGCTTCCTTCAGCTAAACAGAGACGAGACAATAATCTGTTCATGAAGGCAAGAAATCCAGGATCCCTGATGAGGCGCGGCAGGAGATCATGTTAGCCAGTCTGAGTTGGGTTATGGTTCGGTTATGTTCCGGTTATTTTAATGTTATTTCCTGTACCATATTGCAGGTGTGCTACAGGTGAAGCGTGGCAGGAGATCATGTTAGCCAGTCTGCCGGGGAAACGCTGCGACCCGGAGTCCGACTACGAGCCCGGAGAGGAGTTCAGCTGTGGAAGCAACTTCGCCATCGTCTACTTCATCAGCTTCTTCATGCTGTGTGCTTTCCTGGTCAGACACACACACACACACACACACACACACACACACACATGCATATGTATATACACACTCAAGTATCTCCCCCTCCTGACTGGTTTTCTCTCCCTCAGATCATCAATCTGTTTGTCGCTGTCATCATGGACAACTTTGACTATCTAACGCGTGATTGGTCGATTCTGGGGCCGCATCACCTGGACGAGTTTAAGAGGATCTGGTCCGAATACGACCCAGAAGCCAAGTATGACACACACACACACACACACCTATCTAAAAGCAGAATGTACAAAGTGATTAACAGAACGGCATAAAAACAAGAGTTGTAAAATATACAGGAAGCAGATAAACACAGAAAACTCATTCACAAGAAGAGAGGTTCAAAATCTAAACAAGTTCAACACAGCAGCCATGTTGTTCTCATGTTATCATATGGTCTGTTGTTCCTGGAGTCATACAGAAGACCTGCAGACAGCAGCTCTACTCTGTTCTCTCTTCTGTTGTGGTAGAGGTGAATAAAGCACCTGGCTGTGGCAGCTGTATTCTGTTCTGTTCTACTGTACTCTACTGTACTCTACTGTACTCTGCTGTCTTCTACTGTACTCTGCTGTCTTCTACTGTCTTCTACTGTCTCTGCTGTCTTCTACTGTACTCTGTTGTCTTCTACTGTCTTCTACTGTACTCTGCTGTCTTCTACTGTCTTCTACTGTACTCTGCTGTCTTCTACTGTCTTCTACTGTACTCTACTGTACTCTGCTGTCTTCTACTGTCTTCTACTGTACTCTACTGTACTCTGCTGTCTTCTGGTCTGTAGAGGGCGTATAAAGCATCTAGATGTTGTAGCTCTGCTGAGGAGGATCCAGCCTCCTCTGGGCTTCGGGAAGCTCTGTCCCCACAGAGTGGCCTGCAAGGTAAATACTATACTGTATAATATCTATATACTGTAGTTAATATGTAGTGGCCTGTAAGGTAATTACTACATACTGTGTATACTGTATGATATCTATATATGCTATAGTTAAAGGATAAGTCTGGGGTTTTTTAACATATCTCTTACCGTCAACAAATCCTATGAAAATAACAAAATCAGCAATGAATTTGTTTTGCCAACAAGTCTCATCCATGTAGCCGATGCCCAGTAAAGCCATAGAACTCCATTGTATTAAAAAACTATTAAAAACCCGTCACAGAGCCATGCTGCTGCTCTGCAGCATATTTCATCATCACCATGCACCGGGCCGGACCACTTTTTCCTCAAACAACTTAATAATCCGGCTGTAAACACGTTTTCCATCTCAGGAAAGTAGTTCCGTAGCACAGAAAATAGTCCCCGGTGTAATGAAGAATTTGTTCCCATTTGAATTTGATTTGGTAATAACTACAACAGCCTGACTTTTCATGGTAACAGTTAGCGATTTTTAAAATGTAAACTATGTCTTTGTGAGCTGTATTTAAAGGTTTTTAGCTTACAATTGGAGCCAATGACTTCCAGGTTGAAGGCTAAAAACGGAATGTGGGAAGTGGGAGAGTAACGGGACGAGAGAAAACGCATTGTTGATTTTGTTATTTTCATAGGATTTGTTGACGATAAGAAATGTGTTTAAAAACACCAGCTGAATCCTTTAAAAAAATGTCTGCACAGAATTGCCTGTAAGGTATATAAAATATAAAATATGAAATTATTTTATTTAACACAGTGATTCTTCAGAGAGTAACTGGATAATTAATAACTGAACAGCCTGATGGTATTGATAGGCCTAAGTGTTTTACCCCCCCCCCCTCAGAGGCTGGTAGCGATGAACATGCCTCTGAACGCTGATGGGACCGTGACCTTCAACGCCACGCTGTTCGCTCTGGTCCGCACCGCGCTCAAGATCAAGACTGATGGTAGGATAACAGCGGGGGTTGGCCGGGGGGGGGGGGTCGGTGCGGTGGGGGTCTGGACAGAAGCTGAGGCAGGCAGAGGTTTGCTGGGTCTCTGTCCTGCTCACACTTCAGCAGCAGGTCCAGGGATTCAAACCGACAGCCTTCTGCCTCTCTGAGTTACAGGCTGCCAGAGTTATGTGTTGTTATATTTTGTTGTTGTTGTTGTTTTGTTTGTGGTGTGTATGTGTTCTTGTTGTTGTCATCGTTAGCATCACTTCTCTCACCCCGCCCACTCTGTGTTGTTGCTAGGTAACCCGGAACAGGAGAACGAGGAGCTGCGGGTGATCATCAAGAAGATCTGGAAGAGAATGAAACCAAAACTACTGGATGAAGTAATACCTCCACATGAAGGTAGGAATACTACAAGTATTACTATCTACTACTACTACTACTACTACTACTGCTACTGCTACTGCTGCTACTACTAATACTACTACTACAAGTACTGCTGATGTTAAACATTTGGTCTGATTTGAGATGAGTTAATGAAGAAGACATGAACCTGCTTTCTTTTCTTTTCTTTCCTCCTCTCTCCTCCTCTCCTCCTCTCTTCCTCTCCTCTCCTCCTCTCTCCTCCTCTCCTCCTCGTCCTCCTCTCCTCTCCTCCTCTCCTCTCCTCTCCTCCTCCTGTAGAAGAGGAGGTGACAGTAGGAAAGTTTTATGCCACCTTCCTGATCCAGGATTACTTCAGGAAGTTCAGGAAGAGGAAAGAGAGAGGAGGATTCACCGAGACGGACGACACCAACCCCTCCGCCGTGCAGGTGTGTGTGAGTGTGTGTGTGTGTGTGTGTGTGTGCGCATCTAACTGTGTGTGTGTGTGTGTGTGTGTGTCTATGTGTGTATCTAACTGTGTGTGTGTGTGGTGTGTGTGTGTGTGTGTGTGTATCTAACTGTGTGTGTGTGTGTGTGCAGCTGTGTAAAGCGGGTCTGAAGACTCTGCAGGACCTGGGTCCAGAGATGCGTCTGGCTCTGAATCAGGACTTTGAGGAAGAGGATGAGGCCATGATGGAGGACGAAGGGCAGGAAGACGACGCTCCGTATAAGGTCGGTCCCACCGGTCCAACTACCACTCTGAGACTTATGCCTACCATACACTAGAAGACTTTGAAAAGACTTTGAAAAGACTTTTAAAAGACTAAAGTCTGACTCCCTCTCACATCCAGCTCACATCTAAAGACAGTGTGTCATAAGTCACTGAGTTTTTAGTCACAGACTATAAGATTTTGCAAAGACTGCCTACCATACACTAGAAGACTTTGAAAAGGACTACAACTACTATTCAGAGTTTCCAATAGATTGTAAACATGGACTGACTTGTGAACACCTCTACAAATCCCCCTCCTACATACACACACACACACTCACACACACACACACACACACACACACACACACACACACACACACGTATGTATGAGAGAAAGGGAGAGAGGGAGCACTGCAGCCAGATTTATATGATTGAAGCTAGCGATCTTCAGCTGAAACGTACGGTTAGCTCGCAGGCTAATAGCAAACATTACAGTAGCTAACGTTAGCTTGCAAGTAGCCCCGTTCGGGACAGTGGTTAGCTTGCTAGCTATAGCATATAGCATACTCACCGGGGATTTCGAGGGCTACAGCAATTTCTGTCCACTTTTTTTCCTTCGGAGAGAGCGCAGCTATCGGTTGTTGACAATGTTCACGTCATTGAACTTCACTATTTGCATGAGCCAAGACTAAAGACTTCAGATAATATCAAACATGTTTGATTTGATTGGAACGTCAAGACGACAAAAAGACTGACTTAAGACAGCTTGGACTGAGTTTTCTGACCACCAAACGATCGAGATGACGGAACAACAACTCCAGCAAAACTCTCATGATTTTATTCCCACATTGGAAATTTGTCTGCGACAGTGAAATCTCTTGACAAGTCGTTTGGTGTAAGGTCGCCATGAGACTCTGAGAATCTGAGACTCTGAGACACTGAGACTCGGAGACTCGGAGACTCTGAGACTGAGACTCTGAATCTCGGAGACTCTGCTGCGTCTTCACAGAATAAACTGTTAGGAGCCAGTTGATGATGTCACCACCTGTTGTACTCTATAGAAGGTGACA
>NW_027283319.1:30000-47500 GCF_046629955.1 Centroberyx affinis | reverse complement strand
TGAATACTGTGTGTTCATAGCACTGAAACACTCCTGGATGTTGTTGTATGCTGTAGCTCCCCCTGCTGGCCTCATGCTGCACTGTGCTGGTTTTATATCCTGCTGTGAACCAGATATTATAACATTATATATCATTATATATCAACTTTAGAGTTAAAGTCTATGTATTAATATTAATATTAAACAGAGGGGGGAGACTCGAGTCACATGACTTGGACTCCAGTCACAGTTTTAATTGTTTGAGTCTTGACTCGATGCATGACGAGAAGACTTGAGACTCGACTTGACTTGACTTGGGTTCTGGTGACTTGGGACTTGACTCTGACTTGTACTCTGATGACTTGAAAAGGTTTCTAAAGTCTTGACTTGAGATCTTGTGTTTGTGTAAATGACTTAGATTGAAAGTGATGAGATTTGTTCCAGCAGACGACTGAATTTAAATTCTGTTTTCTGAATTTGTATGGAATGATTGAATTTATTGAAGTTGAAACTGATTATAGAAATCAAACTCATGATGCTCTTACCAAGTTTTTATCCTATTAAAACCATATTGCATTGAAAAGTCCTAGATATTTAGTTTTCTTTAAGATATTAAATTGATACTGGACTCTTGATTTGTTCTGACTTGACTTGCTGTTCTACATTTAGACTTGAGACTTGACTTTAATGACTTGAGACTTGACTTGGGACTGGAGCAGAGTGGACCTGGTCTCACCTCTGGTCTTGTCTTCCAGGCCCGTCTCCATACAGAGCCTACACCACCCTCAGAGTTCCCCTCAGCTCGGCTCTCAGTTCAGTGAGAAGCGAGGATCAGCTGACAGTCTGGTGGAGGCGGTGAGCAGGCTTACTGATTCAGTTTTCATATTGATTAGTTATTGATACTGATTCATTATTGGTATCCATTACAGATAGTACTGATAGAACATTTAACCAATCAATTAGATCGTTTTTGGTCATATATTCTGTTTGTCAATTCATTTTTCTGTCGAGGAGTTTGTGCTGTAATCAGATGATCAGATATTTATTAGTTATCAGTTCAGTCATCTGATGGGTGATAGATGACAGGTCAAAGTTCAAGTCTCTCTCTCTGTCTCTCTCTCTCTGTCTCTCTCTCTCTGTCTCTCTGCTCTCTCTCTCGTTCTTGTCTGTTCCATCTCTTCAGTCACTCTGTTTCTCTCTCTCTCTCTGTCTGTCTCTCTGTCTCTCTCTCTGTCTCTCTCTCTGTCTCTCTGTCTCTCTCCCTCTCTCTGTTTCTGTCCCTCTCTCTGTCTCTCTCTCTCTGTCTCTCATTCTCTGTCTCTCTGTCTCTCTCTCTCTCTCTCTCTCTCTCTCTCTCTCTCTCTCTCTGTCTCTTCAGGTCTTGATATCAGAGGGTCTTGGTCTTTACGCTCGGGATCCGAAGTTCGTGGCGTTTGCAAAGCGTGAGATCGCTGATGCGTGTCACATGACGGTGGATGAGATGGAGTCGGCGGCGAGCGACCTGCTGGGGGCCGGGAGCCACAGTTTCCTCGGCGGCAGCGACCCGGCCGCGCTCTACAGCGACGAGGAGCCAATCAGGACGGGCCGCGACGAGGACGAGCTGGCCGACGAGATGACCTGCGTGACATCATTCTGACGGGCAGAACTCTGGACCAATCAGGAACAAGAGAGAGACTGAGATGGGCGGGACATCGATGATTGACAGCAGTGACTTTTGGGTCGATTTGGGAAGAGAGAGAGACAGAGAGAGAGACAGAGTAAGAGAGAGGAGAGGGTGGGACTGCACCCTAGCGATGGTTTGACTGACAGGATTTTGGACCAATTAGAAGAGCGAAGGTTATTTTGTCATTTTGATTGACAGATGTCAGATTAGAGAGAGAGCGAGTGAGAGAGAGAGAGAGTGTTAATGTTGTGTGGGCGAGAGAGCAGACCGATCTGTAGAGAGAGAGAGAACTGACTCTGGATCAGTTCAGATAGAGGGAGGAAGAGAGAGGAAAGGAAGGAAGGATAGAGAGGGAGGAAGGAAAGATAGAGAGGAAGGAAGGAGGGATAGAGAGGGAGGAAAGAGGGAGATAGAAGGAGAGAGAGAGAAGAGAGAGAGAGGTGGAGAGACTACAACAGAGAATGGATTGAACCTCTCGGAAAGGAACAAAGGAAGATCAGAAAGAAAAGTGTTGATTTGTAAAAAAACAAAAAGAGAAACAATGGAAGATGGACGCCAGCAGAGCGTGACTCATCGCCACCGCGTCGCTATGGCAACGCAGCCATCAGCTCGTTAGCTGTCAGCTCGTTAGTGTTTAACGATGTGGAAGTCGACTTCATCTGGACGGGATCACACTTTACCCATGATGCATTTCTGTAGCAGTGAGGCGTGAGCAGAGGTCAAATCTCATTCTGTCTTATTGATCACAGCTGGACAGGTGTGTGTAGGTATCAGTAATCCATCTGCAGAGTTCTACAGCAGGAAATCATTTCTCAGACTTACTGATATGAAACTGATCAGGTTTGTGTATTGATTATAGTGTTATGATCAAAATGTTGATTGCATCTGTGATTCACTGACAAAATCAGTTGAGAGGAAACACAGAAGAACAGTTAAGGCAGATGTCTGGTTTCTGCGGTGTGGAGGATCTGCACCAAGCTCCGCACTCCTCTCAAAAAGTGAAACTCTGCGGAGGCCTCCGCAAACGCCGCAGTCAGTTCTGAGGCTATGATTGGTTGCTGTGTTAGTTGGTTACTAGGGAAGTAGTCTATTCGAGCCAACTGACAGCTGAAATGGACACAGCGCTGCCGCCGCATTCACCATGAAGTGCTGTGGCTCTGTGGAGAGAGCAGTCTGGCCGTGAACACCGGGCACACCGGGCACACCGCAGAAACCATACATTTGCCTTAAGTCTCCTGACCGCAGCACACAGGGCTTCTGGGTAATGAAGTCCTCAACAGTCAAACAGTGTTCTCCAACATGTGGAGTTTCCCAGTGCAGAAGAATGAAACTCAGAGAAACAACAAACATTTAGTCATGTTAACTCAGTTTCCTTTGAAATCTGAGTTGACTGACTGGTGTTGTCTCAGTAAGCGGAGCCTCATCCACCTCTCAGTGGGCGGAGCCTCATCCGCCTCTCAGTGGGTGGAGCCTCATCCGCCTCTCAGTGGGCAGAGCCTCACGCGCCTCTCAGTGGGCGGAGCCTCATCCGCCTCTCAGTGGGCAGAGCATCATGTCTCACACCAGGAACACTGTTAGTTTGTCATCAAAAAAATAAAAGCACATAGAGCTTCCATGTTCAAGTTAGGCTGCTATATGATAAACAGACATACTGATCACTAATATCTGATCACTAATGTGACCGGTGGTTGTTGGCAGGATGGGGTTAGTTTCAGTCAAATTAATTGTCTTTATCCACAGTGACAGCAGTGTCCAGTAGAATCCAGTGGTAAACAGGGGCAATAACATGTGAGTTTGGAGCAAATTGTAGAATTTCAAGTTTCAGTTTCAGTTTTGTTTTCGTGGCTCTGGCTGTGACACAGCTGAGACCCTCTGGTGGTGAAAGGCGTGGTGACCGTCTGAAAAATGTCACCATGAAAACTCTACCTGGAGCCAGCTAGTGAGGACTTCTGCAGCGTCCGCAGAGGTTTCTGGGTAATGAAGTCCTCACTAGTCAAACTGCCACTTGGGGCCGCCGGCGTGCGAAGTCTCCCAGAGCAGCTTTGATGATTCTCTTGGGGAAACTGGGTAATAATAATATTGATTTTTATTTGATAAAGTATAAATGTGGGAGCTGGAGCTTCTCAGCAGGAGGTTCAGTGTTTTGCTCGAGGGAACTTCAGCAGCCGTCTGACTGTCTGTCTGTCCGACTGTCCGGCTCATTATGGGACATTTGGCATCTATAAATGAGCAATAAAGAAAATGTTTGTCGTTTGTCAAAATAAATTATATATATATTTAAGAAGATTTATATATTTAACATATTTACTGCTTGTCAAGTTCAACCCATTAAGATTTCAGATATTTATTTGAAATTATTCATGTTTCCTTTACTGGGAAACATGGCTGAGATCATTTCAGATTTTGGGCTTTAATCAAACTGAAGGCCTAGAACTCCATGTCACATTTTATTATTAATATTTGCGTGACACTACTGAGCTCTAATTAATGTGCTCTTAACTTCGACTCTACTTTTTAACAAATATTCAGAAGTCGAGCAGGACAGACCTCAGTGTTTACAACTGGTTCTTCCTGAGGAAGTGACATCACATGGTGCAGATCACATGACTTTGGGACGAAACATTTCTTGCTGAGTGGGTTGATGAGGATTTTACAGACAAACACACAGAGAGTTGTTTCAGTGATTTCACACCTTAAGTTCAGTATGTTTACACAGAATGGCTTGTTATCTCGTGATTATTAAAGTATAATGAAAGGTATTTATATAATAAGCTCATTTTATTGTTTTTTGCCAGTTGAGAAGAAGTTGACAAAGTTGATGAGTGAATGAACTTCTGTCAGACAGAAATGCATGAAGGCGTTGAGTTTGATCCCGACTTTAAAAACGTTGTCAGCTTGGAAACTTCCGGTTCCACCTGCATCCGGTCTGGAGAAACACTGCAGGAAACACTGTCAAAGACCTTCATTAGGGTTTAGATTTCATATCAACAAAAATCAAACCCATAACTGCTGCTAAATTATATATAATCCACTTCTGTACCAATAAAACTTGTGTCCGGACATGCGAGAAACTTTGAGTGAGTTCCTGCTCATTTTGCCATTTAGAGGGTTAAATTTTCTATTTACTAAACTTATAATGTCATTAATTTGTATGTTTACCCTCTTCATTGAACATTTTAATGAATCTACTGTCAGCCATGTAAAAGGAACCTATTGAGTGTTTGGTTGAACTTCCTGAATCCAAGATCGCGACGTTTGTCTCTTTCTTTTAAATATTGTCTTTTTTTTATTCAGTGGAAGGAACTGAGATGTTTGTTGAGTGTGTTTGATATTTGACCAAATACTCTTTTTTTCAGATGTTTGATATTTTTTATTGGTGCAGACAGAGCGGACTGTGTTCTGCTGCTCAGTCTGTCGTTCGTCTTGTCTGTCTGTTGTGATTCCCTCATCAAATGTTTTTCTTTCCTATGAATTCGACAGTTTCCCAGCAAACTGCTGTAAGGGCTTCTCACTCCGACCGTCCCGCTGCTCCGGCCCGGATCCACTCATCCTCCTCACAACCTGTCCACAACTGCAATGTCGCAACTTTAACACAATAAACTGATAATGAAAGTCTCTGACAGCAGACAGATGATCACAGCTTTGTCCAAACCCTCTTTACCTCAAATAAACACAGAAAATAAAACAAATGTGCCGTTTGCCTCCTAAATGTTTATTAAAACTCTCTATTATTATTTTCAGTTCTTTTCAACTGTATTCTACTGTATTCAGTTTTGTCCCACTTTATTCTGCTCAATAGTTTTCTAATATTCTGTAATAGAGAATGTGATAGAATGCAAGCAGCCTGCTGTTCCCAACATGTTCACCAGCTAAACAGTAACCCTTGGCTTCTATTCTCTTCTATTCTGCTCTGTTTTGTTCCACTGTTGTTTTATTGTCAGATGTTGTGGACAGCTGTTCCTCCAGACAGACCGATCATCCGGACGTCCTGCAGGATTCAAACTGTCAGGTAAAGCTGCTGATCAGGATCTGTCAGTGAGATTTACTGTCTGTATGGAATAATAATAATAAGTGAAACCCAGGCAGCAGTTACACATTTCCTCTCATCTGGACCAATCAGGAACAAGCTTGTCTCCTTGTTTTGAGCTGTAACTGTAGTTTCCTCCAAAGTCTCGTTAAGGAAAGTAGGTTCAGTCGGCTTCGTCTTGGTAACAAGACAAGATCCTGTCTGTTTGAATGGAGAGTCTGACATACAATCACTTACATTTAATATTTACAAAAACGAATGAATTGTTAAAGCTGTAATAAGCGATTTTCCAACCACTACAGGGCGACAGAAACCGCAACGCATTTGTAAATAAAGCACAGTAAAAAATACTGGACTACAGAGCCCCAAAGGACAAACAGTGCATAAATGCTAATAACTAAGCTAAGCCAAGTTCACTATTTTAACAAGTTTACTAGTTTAACAAGTTTACCAGTTTAACTAGTTTACTAGTTTAACAAGTTAGTTTAACAAGTTTACCAGTTTAACAAGTTCATTAGTTTAATAAGTTTACTAGTTTAACAAGTTCACTAGTTGAACAAGTTCACTACTTTAACAAGTTTACTCTATAGTGCAGTGCCTCAGGATTGCCACAGCAGAATACAGGCCTGAAGGATTGCCTCATCCCGTCACTCTCACTTCTCTCACTGATTGGTGAGTGAACATCCATTTATTTTTGTCCATTTGTCAATCTCATTGTGGTATAATAATAATTACAACAACAATAATGCTAATAATTTCATTTGTATAGCACTTTTCATACTTCAAATGCCACAGAGCTTAATTAAAAAGAACAAATAGATGAAATGAGAGAACAGAAACAGTGGAAAAGGCAGTACTACTAAAACAACAGCAAACAATATAGTTGGTAAAATTTAATATTATTAAATTAAATTAATTTAAATTAATTAAATAATATAAAAAGAAATTAAAATAATACAAAAATAAAAGCAAAAATTGTTTGCCACAAGAAAGCAAATAATACTATTTGGTATTTATAGCCTGACATTATTTGGTAAGCACATATTTTAAAAGTGTCAAACTAATAATAATGTGTTGTTGTGTTATTGTGGTATTTAACCTCATATTTTAAAAGTCACAAACTGAAAATCTCTCTCTGTCTCTATCTGTCTTCCTGTCTACAAACAGCTACAAGGCGACACCTTGTGGTCATATGGGGAAATGAATGAGGGTGGAAGAGAATTGGTGGAGAAGACTACCAGGTTTACAGTGTGTGTGTGTGTGCGCGCGCGTGTGCGTGCGTGCGTGTGTGTGCGCGCGTGCGTGTGTGTGCGCGTGCGTGTGGGCGTGCGTGCGTGCGTGTGTGTGTGTGTAAGTGAGAGTGAGATGCATGGCCAGAGACTAGTACTCTATTATATCTATCTAGTACAAATGTTGAGTCATTCTGGCCAATAAACTCAACTTCTGCTGCAACATTTCAGTCTGTAATATTTTTCAATAATCTTGATGAAATCTGGCTAAAGTTCATCTCTTGTGTAAGAAATTATTGTTCAACACTGAGGCACTGTGAAGTAAAAAGTAAAATAATTAAATGGTTGGTTTTGGACTTATTTTGTTTCAAGTCCATCTCTTGTTTCAAGAGTGATTTTTTTTCTTGTGTGACCCTCAACACAGGCTTTGAGATTATCAGACCTAAATTATTACTACTACCACTACCACCACTACCACTACTACTACTACTACTACTACCACTACTACTACTACTACCACTACCACTACTACTACTACTACTACTACTACCACTACTGATACTAATAATAATAATAATAATAATAGTTAGTTACTTAGTTTATTTTTATTTCCATGTCATGCCAAACATCTGGCCCATCCCACATGGGATTACAGGACACACCATTTTACAAAACATACATCTTCCAGTGATACATATAAGCAAAAAATAAATAAATAAATAAAATAAATTACCATATTACAAAGTACTACTATATTCTTTCAAATAACATATTTGAAATGATAGATTTCAAATGAATAATACACTGAAAAGAACTGCTACAAACTTACAGTTTATCTTGATAAAGAGTTTTTTTTCTCATCTCCCAGGCTTTCTCCAGCTCACTAGCTAATCTAAATGTTTCATAAGTGAACAGCCAACTCAGTCTTTGAGCATCATCCATATTTACAAAATCAATATCTGTTTTTATCTTACTAAACAAAGTATTGCGCAGTTCCCAGTAAAAACGGAAATAGAAGTGAAGTGAAACTCATTTTCTATATCAGTCAAACACATTGAACAAATCCACTTTTCTTCTTCCAGACTGACAAACCGCCCAGTTTCAATGTAAGTGGTAAAATACCAGATCTCAGCTGGGCACATAAGGCTCTTTGCTTTTTAGATAAATTATATACAACATAATTTTCAGTACCATATTCATATTTTATCATCCAAAATATACAGAATTTTGGTTTAGTCCATATATCACCAGCCCATTGCTCCTTATACTGAGTAAACACAGATTCTCTGAACATACAAATGTTGAGCTTTTCGTTATTAAGAAATACCTCGCCAAACCCGTAGCTATAGAACAATGTGCACACATCTCTTGACCAAGAGCCAGTCATTTGTTTATCCCATATAAATATCTTTCTTGTCAGCCTATTTTCTTCCATATCAAGTAACCATAATAATAATAATAATAATAATAATAATAATAATGGTAATAGCAGCAACAACAACATCTGCACATAAAACAATTTTTGTTGGCGCAATGGAAAAAAACCCCAGACGTTTTGGCCCTTGGCTTGGCATGCTTGACATAATTTGGCCCTTGGGGAAAACTAATTGGGGAACCCTGACCTAAACTGTAAATGACACTTCATCACTAAATAACTGCTGAATGTGTTGAACGTCACAGACTGAAGAGATGAGACAGTGAAGAGGAGCAGAGGGAGTTTTCAGATTTTAAAAAACAGACGTGTGAGTCGTCCTCTCCTCTCACCTGGCTGCCCTGATCTTCCTCTGCTGATCTCACCCGGGGGAAACCGAGGTAAGAAGGGAACGAACGCTCGGCCCAACCTTCTCTGGATGGATAAAGGTTAGAGAGAAACTAATTAGAGGCTGAACATCTGGACTGGAGTCCTCACATCTGTCCGTCTGCCTGCGGCTCGCTGAGGGGAACGCCTGGCCCACATCTCCTCCTCCTCCTCCTCCTCCTCTTCCTCTTCATGTTTCTCTGTATGAGAGACTGTTAGTCATGTAGTGATGCGACCTCCAGCTGGGAATCAGCAAACAGCCACTAATACCAAACTACAATCACCTAGTGTCACCAGCATACTGTATTTTCATAGAATATACTTTTATGAAAATACTTTTATTCATGTGCCGCCTTCCCTGCTTGTCAGTTACATCCCATGCAGGTTATTCAAACTCCATTGCTGATTCTCTTTCTCGTTTCTCAGCCCCACATGCAGAGAGAGATCCAAATCCAATTCCACCATTTTCAGCCACAATATTCAACATTTAAACCCTTCTGTAGCCGACCTCAACGCTTCCCACCTCGCCATCATCAGCAGCATGGCCCCAGCCCCTCTCTTCATGTTGGACCTGAACTCCTACCGCTCTTCTCACAACCGATTCCATCTCCTCCGACCTCGTCAAGCGAACTAGCTTCATCTCCTACTCTCCTCTATCAATGTCTATCAGAATACCCACCATCAGTGGTGGAAGAAGTACTGAGATCTTTTACTTCAGTAAAAGTATCAATACAACAATGTAAAGATACTCCATTACAAGTAAAAGTCCTGCATTCAAAATCTTACTTAAGTAAAAGTACATAAGTATTGGAAGCAAAATGTACTTAGATTATCAAAGTAAACGTACTCATTATGCAAACTGTCCCCATTTAGAGAGTTATATTTTTCATAAATTATTGGAATATTAATACTGATTTATTGACATACATGTACATGTAAGCAGCATTTTAAAGTTGTCAACGTGAAGCTAATCTTACAATTTAGCTATACTTTTGGGTAGTCTAATCTATAACAATGCTATTTTATAGTTATTTTATAAAGATGATAAATGTTTTAAATATGAAATATTGATCTGAAAAGTAACTAGTAACTATAGCTGTGAAATAAATGTAATGGAGTAAAAAGTACAATATTTCCCTCTAAAATGTAGTGGAGTATAAGTACAAAGTAACATAAAATGGAAATACTCAAGTAAAGTACAAGTACCTCAAAATTGTACTTAAGTACAGTACTTGAGTAAATGTACTTAGTTACTCTCCACCACTGCCCACCATAAAGCTTCACCTCAGTGGAATCAGCTTCTCTTCCAAACTGCTGACAGGATCCTCCTGCTCTCTGCACTCAGCTGTCATTTCTCATCAGAGGCCTTCAGACTCCGAGCGTTCGATCCGACTCCTCGCCGTCTTTCCTTAACTACCGATCTGTTTTCCCGCTGCATCAGTTCTCTCCGTCCGGTTACTTCTCCTGTCCCATGACCGGCACTCTGGAGTCCGTGTTCCTGCTCGCATGTTTTGGTTTCCTGTGGTGTTCCAAATTCCAGTGGCGAACCGTGCGTTGTGGACCTGGGCCTTCACTTGGTACCTTCACTTGGGGCGGCACGGTGGGGGACGGCCCATTATTACAAAAACCCAACTGTGCTGAAAATGTCCTCCCATTGGACCGAAAGCCCATTTGTCCGACAGCCCGTTATCCCGGAGGTGGTTGGGTTGAGGCTTGGGGTCACTGAGGTCAGGGTTAGAGCAAGCTTACGGTCAAGGCTGTCAGAAGCCACCGCTGTGGATGGAGCCAGGCGTGGAGTTTTCGGACTATCGTGGTTTTGGAATAACGGGCCGTCGGAACAATGGCATGGCACCCACGATGGCTCAGTGGTTAGTTCTGTCGCCTCACAGCAAGAAGGTCGTGGGTTCGAATCTCTACCCCGGTCCTTTCCGTGTTTGCATGGGTTTCCTCTGGGTTCCTCCCACAGTCCAAACATATGCTGTGTTTGTGTAGTATTGTATATAATGTATATACCGGGTAATCTAGTAAAAATGATGTGTAGTATGTATATGAAGTATGTAACCTGTATGATGTGTGTAGATATATATATGTGATGTAGTATGTACACTCACCGGCCACTTTATTAGGTACACCTGCTCGTTAACACAAATAACCTGCTTCTCCAAATAGCGAATTTTGTGGCAGCGAGTCAAGCATGCAGACTTGGTGGTTTAGTGTTTTTGTTTGACCAAACATTAGAATGGACAAGATGCGTGTTCTAAGTGACTTTGATCGTAGTCTGATTGGTTCCAGCATCTTAGAAACAGCTGTCCTCCTGGGATTTTCACGCATTACAATCTCTAGAGTTTACTGAGAATGGTGCAATAAACAGAAAACATCCAGTGAGCGGCAGTCCTGTGGCAGAAAACACCTTGTTAATGACAGAGGTCAGAGGAGAATGGGCAGACTCGTTCAAGCTAACAGAAAGGCCACAAATGTGCCAATAATAATAATGTTGTCCCTTATGATAAATGGACTATAGCAACAGATGACCAGCCGGCACTAGATAGGTGTACCTAATAAAGCGGCCAGTGAGTGTATATGACATATACTGTATATGATGCTATGTAAAGCCCTTTGAGACATGCTTGTGATAAGGGGCTATACAAATAAACAAGACTAGACTACCTCCCACAAAATAATCTCTTCAAAATCACAAATGAATAACCTACCATAGACGATGGGTACGGCCACATAGGCTGTCACCACAGTTGCGTGTAAAATCAGCCACACTATCACACCTCTGCCTTTACCATTGTATAGACTGACCCATTTGCTCACATTCCCAAGTCAAGTCCCAAGTCACCAGAACCCAAGTCAAGTCAAGTCTCAAACAATTCAAACTGTGACTCGAGTCCCCACCTCTGTGTCAGAATCTGCTTTGTCAAAGTCCCTGTCTTCCACAATTTTTTTATTATTGGTAAACATTTTATTTTCTTCGTTCAATCGGCATAAGTTTCCTCTGATCGGATCTCGGTGTTCCACTTGTTCAGACTGAAAGGTTTAATAAACAAAGAAAGAGATTCACATCAAAACAATTCAGCAGCAGGACTAGTTTTTTTTTATTATATATTGTCAGAATCTGCTTTGTCGGCGTTCCTTTATGTGCTAGAAGTGATTTTGAGACTGTTCAGTTCTCCAGTCTCCTCTACCGGAGCAACAGATCACAGAATCACTGATTCTGGGGTTTTATCATGGAAGAGACTACACAGAGTCACACTGAGCTTTAAGGCTTTTTCAGATTCAGATTCAGATTCAGATTTTATTTACTCTAGACCACACATTGTGGTATGGAGTACAAACATAGAACAAAAAAGCAGTACAATGGTAAACAACCAGAATAGATCTTTAGCACAGTTTAAAGAGAGGCAGAACATTACTCAGAAATGCACCCAGTTTACATACTATGCTTGGTTTATCTGTCTGCAATAATAAAATAAGTTTAAACATAGACGGATGGTTTACAAAGTATTTTGGCAGGTACTTCTTTCTATTCTCAACAATGCTTGTGTTTTTACATTCAAACAAAACGTGATATTCATCCCCCAGACAGTTGTCCTTACATAAATTACAAAACATTTTATTTCTTTCCAGACCTTTGTGTCTTCCTGTTATTTTGGGAATGCTGCTATTAGAAACTCGCCTGGCCATACCCCCTGTTTTCAGGATAGATACTTTTCAAACTTAAAGTTCTCTTTAAATTCACAATATAAATCACATGATGACATACAGTACTTCCAGCAGTTCAGCCAGCAGCTTCACTTCATTACAGTTTCATCTGTTGCTTCCTGTGAGCAGACTCTGTGTGGGCGACAGAGCTGACTGACTCATCAGACTGAAGCACTGCAGACAAACCTCTTCTTGTTCTCTTCGTTTTGATGTCTTCCAGTCAGGATTTCGACCACAGCACTGAGACCGCCCTTGTTATGGTCTTCAGTGACATCCACTTAAACACAGACAGTGGCAGAATTTCAGTCTTAGTATTACTGGATCTCAGTGCTGCATTCGATCACAACATATTACTGGACCGACTGGAAAACTGGGTGGGACTTTCCGGCACAGTACTAAATTGGTTTGAATCCTATTTAAAGGATAGGGACTACTTTGTGTCTATCAGTAATTACACATCTGAACAGACAAAAATGACATGTGGAGTTCCCCAAGGCTCCATTCTGGGGCCTCTTCTATTCAACATCTACATGCTTCCACTGGCTCAGATTATGGAAAACAACAAAATATGTTACCATACTTATGCAGATGACACACAAATTTACATAACCATATCACCAGGGGATTATAATACCATACAAACGCTGAGTAAGTGCATTGAACAAATCAATGACTGGATGTGTCAGAATTTTCTTCAATTAAACAAAGATAAAACTGAAGTAATTGTTTTTGGAGCCAAGGAAGAACAGCACACACTTTTATTAAATCAAATAACTATTCATCTCTCACACTGCACTGTAACCTTTATTCTTGTATTTTACACCTTTATTCTATTTTAGCCTATTTTTTTTGTTTTTATTCTCTTTATTTTTCTTGGTCTTTTATATGAATTTTATCCTTTTCATTTTGTCTCGATGCTTTTAATGTTTTATGTAAAGCACTTTGAATTGCCTTGTTGCTGAAATGTGCTATAGAAATAAACTTGCCTTGCCTTCTTCTTCTCTGTTTCCACTCAGTCTGTCCTTCTGACTGAAGTGGATCTAAAGGAAAAATCCACCCAGATCCTTCTCTGTTGTCATTTAGTTTTTTCCCTCTGCCCGCCTCGCCTGCTTCTACTGCAGTGAGTGATTTACTAAGTTTCCCAGAATGCCTTTCAACAACCTCCTCTCCTGAACTTGTTAAATCCAGTTGGGTTTTACATGTTAGTGGAGAAAGCGATAATGATAGTGTTAGTAAGAGCAAGAGATCGAGAGTTTCCAGTGAGAGACTCCTCTTCCTCAAACCCCGGCCTGTCTCTCTGCTGCAGTGCATTTTGGTCTCTCTCCTGCTCCTGCAGTGCATGCTGGTCTCTCTCCTGCTCCTGTGGTGGAGAAACTGGTCTCTCTCCTCTTCTCTGATGGATCTCTCCCTGTATGATTGTTGAACGTCTCTCGGTGCAAAATGGCGGCTCTAGAAAGAAGCCCTCGCTCTTTGATTCTGAGGGACTGACACCAAAACCTGATGTTTACCGCTGAGGTTTTACATCCTGAAACATTTTCTCATGTCAGACTCCACTGGAGCTGCTGGAAACATCTGGAGGTGACATCACCTCGTCTGTGATTGGCCGGATATCCACCAAGAAGAAAAACACAACAAACTACTGGATGGAGCAGGACTGTAACTTCCTATTTGTCTGCCTGTCTGTCGTCAGTCAGGAGGGATGCTACCAGCTTGGTCTCCATGGAAACCGCCTCCCTCCCATCTCCTCAGCTTCCCTCACCTGATGGAGAACTGATCGATAGGAAACGGATCGGATGATGCTCCCTCTCTCTCTCTCTCTCTCTCTCTCTGTCTCACTCTCTCTCTCTCTGTATTCTCTCTTTGTCTCTCTCTCTCTCTTTCTCTCTCTTTGATATACTTTAATGATATTGTCCCTCTCTCTGTGTATTCTCTCTCTCTCTCTCTCTCTCTCTCTGATATACTTAAACTGATATCGTCTCTC
Source organism: Centroberyx affinis (assembly GCF_046629955.1). Classification (NCBI taxonomy): domain Eukaryota; kingdom Metazoa; phylum Chordata; class Actinopteri; order Beryciformes; family Berycidae; genus Centroberyx; species Centroberyx affinis. The sequence goes on along the minus strand of NW_027283319.1, from coordinate 33,115 downwards.
TCTCTGTCTCTCTCTCTCTGTCTCTCTCTCTCTCTTGCTGATGTACTTTAACTGATATTGTCTCTCTCTCTGTGTATTCTCTCTCTCTCTCTCTCTCTCTCTGCCTCTCTCTCTCTCCGTCTCACTCTCTCTCTCTGTATTCTCTCTCTCTCTTTCTCTCTCTTTGATATACTTTAATTGATATTGTCCCTCTCTCTGTGTATTCTCTCTCTCTGTCTCTCTCTCTCCCTCTCTCTCTCTCTCTCTCTCTCTCTCTTTGATATACTTTAACTGATATTGTCTCTCTCTCTGTGTATTCTCTCTCTCTGTCTCTCTCTCTCTTTCTATCTCTCTGTATTCTCTCTGTCTCTCTCTCTTTCTTTTTCATAATTCATCACCTTTTCTCTCTCCTGTTAAATCAGAGTTTAATGTATTGATCTATTGTTTATTCAGTAAACTTTTGTTATTTTAGATTTCATCATAATTAATATTTAACATAATAATGAATCATAATTAACCTCTCATTCTTTTTCCTTCAGTTGAGTTCAGATGACTGCTGGGAATGCAACAGAAAATCATTAAATATCAGTAAATATTATATAGAAATATAGAAAATATGGAAATATTTTATAGAAACATTTAATAATAATACAATTTAATTCAGCTGCTGGATTTAATTAATTCCACTGTCTTTTCTGAATACAGAAAACAGAAAACATCCCATCTTCATCTTCTTCATCAGTATCATCATCATAAGTATCATCATCTTCATCATCATCATCATCATCATCATCACCACGCGTCAGCTCCATCCTACAACCACGATGACGCAATAGCTGCTTCTCCCCCTCCCCCGCCTCTCTCTCTCTCTCTCTCTCTCTCTCTCTCTCTCTCTCAGTTCAATCTGCTGTATTTCATGTTGCCAAAGCATCTAAATACAATAGAATAACAGTATTCAGTGTAGTAATTATATTTAATATATGTCATTATATTATTATTATTACTAGCGTCTTTCTATTTCAGTTCAATCTGCTTTAATATTATGAATATTAGATGAGCTGTGTGGCTGAATATTTAAACACAGCTGCGTGAGGAAACTGTACAATAGTGTTTTTAATACAGTGTATCTCTCTCTCTCTCTCTCTCTCTCTCTCTCTCTCTCTTTCTCTCTCTGTGTCTCTCTGTGTCTCTCTCTCTGTCTCTCTATCATTTCAGTTCATTTCATGAATATTAGATGAACAGTCTCACCAGAGCATCTAAATGCAAATTAATTAAAATTAATAAAAAATAAATAACAAGCACATAGAAACACGCATCCCATTTATCTCTCTGTGTGTGCCTTTGCGTGTGTGTGTGTGTGTGTGTGTGTGTGTGTGTGTGTGTGTGTGTGTGTGTGTGTGTGTGTGTGTGTGTGTGCGCCCCCCCACCCCCCTCTCCCCCTCCTCCTCCTCCTCTCCATCTCCTCCTCTCCTCTCGACCAGGCGGCAGGATGGACGTTGTAAACCAGGTATGAACACAAACACTATTATCACTTTATTTTCTGTAAATCGCTAATATCTGATTATTATGGTATGTCGCTGTCGGTGTGTGTGTTTCTATATGTGTGTGTGTGTGTGTGTGTGTGTGTTTGGCTTTCAGTCAGTGTTATCCTGTTTTCCCTGTCGGGCCATATCAGGGCGCACAGGGAGGAAAACACGGAGATGTAAAATAACCTGAAAATAACCGAAAAATCTGCTGAAAATCACCTTAAAACAGCCAAAGCGCGACAGATATTGTGTTTTTATCGATGAATATTTTTGGGGAAATCGGAGACATGAAGCTGCCTCCGTTTTTCCGCTCGCTGAGATCAACCTGCCGCAAAAACACCGTAACATCCCTGTAATACCCCTATAATACTCCTATAATACCCCTATAATACTCCTATAATACTCATATAATACTCATATAATACTCATATAATACTGCTCTAAATTCACTAGCCGGGCTCATTTTGCAGTGATGTCGGTGTGTTATCGATCTGCGCTGTGTTGCGGCATCACTGGCTGTTTTCAGGAGGAGGTCCAGGTTTGGTGTGCGGCCCGAAAACAGCCCGCTGAATACAATAATGTGAATATTCCGTCTGTTCTGCTCGTGATTTCATGGCGAAACACAGTGAGCGGTGTGTGCGCGCCCGCGCGTGCGCGCGTGTGTGTGTGGCGATGGAGCGGGTCGGGATGGAGGAGAGGATGTGTTTTTGTAAAATGGCAGCCAGAGGAGGATGTAGATTCACCGCCAGCCTCCCTCTGTGTGTGTGTGTGTGTGTGTGTGTGTGTGTGTGTGTGTGTGTGTGTGTGTGTGTCCCCGGTGTGTTTCCCGGGCTGACCCGCTCTCCTCCCCCGGCTCAGTAGCGGTTTACCGGGGCAGCAGCGGCAGCCGGTCGGTCTGAAGTGTAAAATGGAGCCCGAGCAGCATCGATAATATTACCGAAACATTCCGATAATACCTCGATAATATTCCTGTAGGGACCGATAGTCTGTCTATCATTCTCAATAGTGAGATAGTGAGCTTATAGAGACCTTAATGTATATTATGGTATATTTATCTCATATTTATCACCATAAAAAACCTATAACATTTCTATAATATCTCTATAATATTATTTGTAATGTCTTTGGTTCTATAGAGTCCATAATGTACATTCTAGTATATTTATCTCCTATTTATCACTAGGCTATATTAAACCTTACAACATTCCTATAATATCTCTATAATATTCCAACATTATTCTGTATTGTGTCTGTGGTTTTCAATAATGAGTTTATAGTGATATTATTGTACATTGTGGTATATTATCTCCTATTTAGCATTATAATAAAGCTGTAACATTCCTATAATATCTCTATAATATTACTATAGGGATATAGTGTGTGTCTGTGGTTTGAAATGATGAGTTTATAGTGGCTTTATTGTACATTATAGTATATTTATCTCCTCAACAGTGAGTTTGTGATGAATTATTGTCTATTTTATGGTATGTATTTTTTCTCCTATTTATCTCTATAATATTCCTATAGGGCCTCACAGTGTGTCCCTGCACTGTAATATCTCTATAATATGCCTACAGGGATTTATAATAATGTCTATGGTTCTCAAAAGT
>NW_027283319.1:0-25000 GCF_046629955.1 Centroberyx affinis | reverse complement strand
GCATTGCCTTTTGTGGTACGCCTAGCTCATCGTTTTGATACTTTTGAATAAGTCGTTTTTGGATTGGCTCTTAGCTCATATATAACACTGTGGTTGTGTTTACCGTGTTTGCTGTCCGGGGAAAGACCCCCCCCCCCCCTCCCCCCTTTGAGTTTTCCCCTGGTAAATAAATGTTTTGAGGTTGGCAAAATGGCAGATTTTGAGCCACAGGAATTTTTGACAGAAGAGGTGACTCGTGCATGGCTAGTAAAACTTGACAAATCCCTATTGTGGAAATTGGTGGAATATTTGGATTTAGAGGTCCCAGAAAATGTCAGAAAGCCAGAGTTAATGGATAATATTCTTCTTCAGTGTAATCAGGAGGAAAGTGACAGGGAGGAACAGAGAGAGAGAGAGAGAGAGAGAGAGAGAGAGAGAGAGGCAGAGAGGCAACATGAGAAACTGAAGATGGAACAACAGAAGGCTAGGATGGCTATTGACTCTCGTAGGCTTGAGCAGCAGGCACAGTTTGATGTAAATAAATGTTTGCCTTTTGTGCCCAAGTTTGAGCATAAAAATGTTGAATCCTTCTTCGAAATGTTTGAAAAGATGGCTATACAGAGAGGATGGCCTGAGAGAGAGTGGGTAACGCTCATACAGGGAGCACTCATACCCCTTTTCCACCAACATGGAACGGGTTCCGTTCCAGTTCGCGCACCGAATTTTGAACCGTTCGGAGCATTTCGACCAAAAATAAATTGGTTTGGAACCTGAAAAGTTGGTTCCCAGCTGGAACCAAAAAATAGCAGGTTTTCAAGTGCGAACCGTGACATCAGTGGGCGTGTCATATTCTACAGGTTGGAAAGAGAGGATGGAAATAGTCGTCTACATCTTCTTATCATTAATAGTTGGTCCATGCTTGTTTTTTTGATAAAAACAAATATCTGTAATAACAGAACAAAAGCTCGCAGGTAATCAATGCGATCCACCATCTTGCTACTACTGTTTACCTCTGGTGTGCATTGTGCCACGCCCTCCTGATGACGCATCCTTGATTACAATGGTTCCGCTCAAAACTGGTGGAAACGCGGGCCTGTTCTCTAGATAGCACCAAGGTTCCAAGAATCCTGAAGGAACCGGTTCAAGAACCAGAGCTAATTTGGTGGAAAAGGAGCATCAGAGGGAAGGCTCAGGAGGCATACGTATGTGTCATTGGATCTAAGCAAAAGCGATGACTACAATGAGGTGAAAAAGGCAGTGCTAAGAGTGTACGAGTTGGTGCCTGAAGCCGATAGACTACAGCTCAGGACAGACAGGATAAAACCAGGTCAGACCTATGTAGATTTCGCACGGCAGCAGGAGATGGCTTTTGATAAGTGGCTGTGCACAAGTGAGGTTTATGACTATCAGCAAACGCGTGAGTTGATCCTGCTGGAGCAGTTTAAACAAAGCTTGCCAAAGGTTTTACAGACCTACCTGAATGAGCAGGAGCTGAGGAACGTAGCAAAGGCAGCAGAGGCGGCTGATAATTATGTGTAAGTCCATAAAGACTCATAGTGGGAGAGGTCTGGTGGTCAACTGAGAGGAACAGTGGATAGTGAGAGGGGTGTTGGTGGAAAGAACGGCGGGGGAGAGCGTCCCGTCCCGAGACCCCACGTAGGTGGGCGGTCCCAAAAACCAGCCTATTTCCTAGGTGAGATTATCTGTCACTATTGCCGTAAGCCAGGCCATATAAAGTCTCATTGCCCAATGCTGCGGAGAAGGGAGTCATCTAGAGTGGATTGTGGTCGTGCGTGAGGATGCAGAGATTGCAGGAGTTGTGAGCTCTTGTCAGACGGGTCGGTTGCCATAGAAGAGGGTTGAGGAGAGGTTTCAGTGACAGTTTTGCGGGATACAGGTTCTGGTCAGTCAGTGTTGCTGGCAGGAACAATTGACCTACCTGAGACGGCAGCTTTGGGGGCCTATGTGCCTGTTCACGAGCCAAGGACCACACCATCAACTGAATGCAAATGAGGATGTTTATTTAACAGATATGAATGATGAAGAGGAGACTGCGATGAATGGAGGATGAAGAGATGTAGGCGAATCATCTGCAGTGTGGGGAAGGTTTTGGCGACGGATCCGCCCTTGCTCCCGGGCATGGCAGCTGATCCCCAGGGGGCCCTGTAGTAGAGAGGAGGAGTGGAAAGAGAGGGAGAGAGAGAGGGAGAGCGAGAGAGATCGAGAGAAATGGGAGGGAGGTTGGGGCACGTAAACGAGAACGAACAGGTATGCTGGGCAGGTAGGCATTTAAAGGGAAACGACAGGAAGGGGAGTGATTGAGGTGTGGTCCTGCTCCCGAACCTCAGCTAATATAGCTCCAATTAAAGGTTTTGGAGGTGTCTACACTGCCGTCCCCTTATACCGAGTGTTTTTGCAGACTAATGTCTTTACTGGGTATGCTCAGGTGGGGGTGGCCCCGGACATGCCTGTGCAGGGTGTGAGTCTGCTGTTGGGAAATTATGTGGCAGAGAACCGAGTGGTAGTTACCCCAGTGGTGACACTGGTACCGTGTGAGGTCGACGAGACCAGGGTCCAGGAGAGGGAGTATCCAGAAACATTCCCAGTGTGTGCCGTAACCCATTCTCAGGCTAGGAGGAGTTTGAATGAGACCTCAGTTAGTGTGGAGGACAATGAGGGAGCCCAGGCCGAGAATGTGAGCACACATAAACAGGATAGTGCACAATCAGTGGAGTTGGCTGACACCATTTTTGCTCAGATGTGTGGGGGCAGTGATTTGCCGGCGTTTAGTCGCGATGCACTCGTGGCAGCACAGATCCCACACTAGACTCCCTTAGAAAGCTTTCAGTGACTCTGGAAGAGAGTAAAGAGATGGCAGAGGGATTGCATCTACAGGGTGAGGTGTTGATGAGGAAGTGGAGACCTCCAGACAGACCAGCCACGGAAGAGTGGAGTGTAGTTGAGCAGGTGGTACTGTCCCAGGGTTACCGAGAAGAGGTGTTGTGGTTAGGGCATGAAACCCCCATGGCAGGACATCTCGGCATCACGAAGACGCAGGCTAGGATCATGAGGCACTTCTACTGGCCTGGGCTACATAAGGATGTGGTAGCGTTTTGACGCTCCTGTCACCCATGTCAGGTGGCGGGTAAACCTAATCAGAAGGTGCCGTTAGCCCTGTTGAGTCCCATATCTGAGGTAGAAGAGCCGTTCTCTGAAGTAGTGATAGACTGTGTGGGGCCTTTGCCCAAGACCAAGAAAGTTTCTGCTGACCATTATGGATGTCACCACCCGTTTCTCTGAGGCTGTCCCATTAAGGAATATTAAAGCCAGAACCATAATCGAAGCCCTGGAAAGTTTCTTTTCTAGGTTTGGTCTGCCCAAACAGGTGCAGCATGATCAAGGCACTAATTTCGTGGCAGGAGTTTTTCAAGAGGTAGTGAGTGAGCTGGGCATTACGCAGGTGGTTTCGTCTGCCTGTCACCCTCAGTCGCAAGGGGGATTGGAAAGGGCTCATCAGACATTAAAAGGCATGATAAAAACCTATAGTGCACAGTATCCTGGAGACTGGGAATCTGCTGTGCCTTTTCTGTTGTTTGCCATGCAGGATTCAGTCAGTGAATCCACAGGGTTTACCCCTTTTGAGCCTGTGTTTGGTCATGGGGCTAGGGGTCCCCTGAAACTTGTTAAGGAAAGAATACTTGAGGCAAAAGCTGGAGAAACAATGCTGTCAACCTTTAAAGACAGATTGTGGTCTGCGTGTAAAGTGGCTAGAGACCACATGCAGGAGGCTCAGGGCCATATGAAGAGGAAGTATGATCGCAGGACAGTTAATACTTGGATCATACTTTGTCTTCACATGGCCCTGAGCCTCCTGCATGATAGGAAACACAGTTCGGCTCCTCTTGCGTGGGCTTCTGCTTCCATTTGTCCTTTTTGCGCCATGCCTTCAGACATGTGCTTCTAAAGCAAAAACTCTCTAGGGCCGGCCGCGCCCACAGGTGAAACCACCTACGGATTGGCAAACTCTGCCTCCCCTCAATCAACATCAGCCTTTCCCTCACAAACCTATCCTGCCTTTACCTTACCACCTAGAAAACATTATAAACGTCCTATCATAACAGTCCGTCTGGGTAGATTGGCTGCCATCTTGGAAATTTTGTAAAACCTTTGACAATCTTCGTCTCCTGAACCATAAGTCAAAATCACACTAAATTTGGTATGTGTGCTCCATGCAAATGCCCAAACAAAAATAACATTTTTTTGTACTGATTGGGTAAAAAATGGTGATGGAGATATTAGCCAATGACAACACAGTACCAAATCACACATTAATAGCATCTACTCATCTACTCATACTACTCAAACTGTCCTATCATAACATCCCTCCCCTCCTGTGGGAAGACAAAATATACAAAAGAATTTCTGCCATGACAACACCACCTTTTCTTATTTTATATTTATTCTAATACATTTTTTTTTAATTATATACACACTCTATACATTTATACTCACCCATCTCAAATCATCCTTACAAGAAGGAAAAGCCAAAAGTCCAAAACACGAGACAAAGAGTCAACGCCCAAACTGTGACATCAAAGTGAACACACTCCCTCAGCTAACATCATCCATGGGCATCCGGGACAGTGTGTCCGCCACAAGGTTCTCCTTCCTCGCCACATGATTCATAACCAAACTGTACGGCTGCAAAACCAACGACCACCTAAATACCCGCTGGTTAGCTGCTGCCTTGAACTTGGCCAGAAAGGTTAGTGGATTGTGGTCAAAGTGTTTCACAGCCAGCACAAGCGCCAACGCCTCCTTCTCAATAGTCGAATAGGCCTTCTGTTTGTTTAGCTTTTTTGAGAAATAGGCTACCGGTCTCTCAATTCCCACAGCATCTGCCTGTAACAGAACTGCACCCACTCCGACATCGCAGGCATCCACAGCGAGCTTAAAAGGTGCTCCAAAGTCTGGCACTAGCAGCACTGGCTCACAGGATAGTATGGCCTTCACTCCATCTAAAGCCTGTTCACAAGCTTCAGACCACATGAACTTCACCCTTCAGACCACATGAACTTCACCCTTCAGACCACATGAACTTCACCCTTCAGACCACATGAACTTCACCCTTCAGACCACATGAACTTCACTCTTCAGACCACATGAACTTCACCCCTTTCCTCAGCAAACTAGTCAGTGGCTCTGTAACCGCAGCAAAGTTTGGTACAAACCTGTGGTAAAACCCACACATGCCCAAAACCCTCATAACCTCTCTCCGGTTCCTTGGAGCGGGAAGATTACGGATAGCCTGGATCTCGGCAGGACGTGGCATCACCGTTCCTCGCCCCACCTGATGGCTCAAATACGTGACCTGCCCCTTACCAAATTCACACTTGGCCAAATTCACAACGAGACCAGCCTCACGAAGTCTTTCAAACAGCTGACGCAACTGCCAGACATGACATGCGTTCAGAATGGTTCACTCATTCCCTCACTCACTATTCCCCATGTAGTGTTTATATGGGCAACGACCGAACAAAATTTCAGACACTACAGTAAATATCATTGCATCAAAAAAATGCCCTGGATATTGGTGTGAGGCAGCGGCCAGCATCATGTTAACAAACCAAGCATCATGACAGCAGGTTGAAATGGACTCGGGTCGTATTGATTTTGACAAGTTTTGAACATTAAATTACAAATAAATTGTTGAAATTTTAATCATGTGCAAGTGTGGTTTTGTCAACTTTGGTGCCGTCTGCTAATGGCAGCAAGCTGTTTTGGTTTGGTAAACAAGCTTGTGAGCTAACGACTAGCACAAGCTTTCATATCACCTCCTGTCCTGCATTGGTGGATAAAGTAGTCAGCTGACCTGTAGTCAGCTGACCTGTAACGATGATTCCTGCAGTTTTGCTCTTGGTTCAAAATGGAGGAAACTGGGGCGCCCTGGTGGCTCACCGAGTAGGGCGCGTACCATTTGGCTCAGGCCTTCCCGTAGCGACCGTGGTCCTTTGCTGCATGTCCTACCCTCGCTCTCCCTCCCATACCTTCCTGTCTCTCTCTCACTATATCTCTCGAATAAAGCATAAAATGCCAAAAATAAAATCTTAAAAAAAAACAGAGGAAACTGGTCTGAGGAGTCCGATACATCTTTTGTTGATTTGCCAACGCTGTCAAGCGGTAAATAGACCAGTTTCTATTAGCTAACATGTTAGCTAGCTGCTTCTTCTTCTTCGGTAAGACACGATCACATTGCATTGTGGTATACAGGAGAAAGTGTAGGGTACACTGTCTGTTCACTACAATTTGTAGTGCATTGTGGGTATCTTATAGTGGACTATTTAGTGAATCAAATTAACCGTTGAGAATTCGGACACTAGCAGAAAATACACTATATAGTGCACTATTTTTGTAATAGGGAACGGTTTCGAACAGAGCTATGGTCTTGCCATGAGTCACTATGGACAACCACATCATCAGTATAGGTGAGCACATTGCTCAGTGCAGCGACAGTGTTCATCAGCCGCTGGAAAGTTTTTCATGCCAAAAGGGAGAACACTGCACACATACAGAGAATCCGGAGTGACAAAAGCTGACACCTCACGAGCCTGACTGGACAGGGGAACTTGCCAATAACCTTTTAACAAGTCCAACTTGGAAACCACTTGAGCCCCGCCAATCCGGTCAATACAATCCTCCAACCTGGGGATGGGGTTCCAGTTCAGCTGCTGCCTGGTCCATGAGCCAGGCAGCAGCTGAACTGGCTGAAGAGACGCTGTTATATTCAATATCTCAATCTCACTTCCTCTCACTTCCACTTCCACTTCCTCTCTCTCTCTCTCTCTTTCTCTCTCTCTCTCTTTCTCTCTCTCTCTCACTCTCTCTCACTCTCACTCTCACTCTCACTCTCTCTCACACACACACACACACACACACACACACACGCATACTGAGCAGGATGGCAGATGGTCAGATATGGTCCAACTCCCAGCTAGACTCTCTGTCCAATCCCCTGCCTGGCACAGTGTTTGTGTGTGTGAGTGTGTGGGTGGTGTGTGTGTGTGTGTGTGTGTGTGTGAGTGTGTGGGTGGTGTGTGTGTGGGTGGTGTGTGTGTGTGTGTGTGTGTGTGTGTGTGTGAGTGTGTGGGTGTGAGTGTGTGGGTGGTGTGTGTGTGGGTGTGGGTGTGGCAGCTCTAAGCCGGCTGCTAAGCGATGATTATTCTGCTTTACTGAAATGCGTCTATATGATGATGAAGAGCAGAGTGTTGTGTAGCTGAACGAAGCAGCAACAGGCTGCAGGTTCACTTCCCACTGTCAGTGATGTCATGTGACTGTCATGTGACTGTCTGACAGAACAGCCTGCTGGTAGAAGGGAATAGAACAGAATAGAGGTGAGAAGAGTCAGTAGAGTCAGTGACGTCCTGCAGTAGAAACCAGTCTCCACATCGTTCATCTCTCCTCTGTTATCTGGAGATTCAAACCTTTATTTAAGCCTCGAGAATCATTGAGGTTTCCCTTATTTGCAATGATGTTGAGATACAAATTTAAAAAAGAAAATACGCAGAGTTAAACAAATCAAATAAGAACAATACTCAGTGAAAACAATTGCACACTGAAGTGAAGTGGTTTGAGATCATAGTCTTGAATCTCAAACCATAGATAACAACATTAAATAACTCAAAAACAGGAAAACGGCGTAAAGAAAATGTATGAATAATTGTCCTCAGTGGGCTTCCGTAGTCTGCAGCAGAGAAACAGGCAGGAGGTTCACTGGGTCCAAACCTTTACAACTACAGAGACAATGAACTACAGTCTGTCCACCATTTTGAACTAGTGTCCGAATTCTCAACGGTTAATTTCATTCACTATATAGTTCACTATAAATACCCACAATGCACTGCAAACTGTAGTGTACAGATCATGTACCCTACAATTTCAACAAAGAAGAGTAGCTAGCTTGTGAGCTAGCTAATGTTAGCTGTCAGATGTCAGCAGACAGAACCACACCGTCACATGATTAGAATTTCAACAATTTATTTGTAATTTAATATTCAAAACTTTCTGAGTCCATTTTAACCCTCTGTCATGATGTTTGGTTTGTGTATGAGACGCTGCATCCGGCTGAGCATTGATATGAAACAGAGATGTTTAATGTACAATTACAATTTCACATTTGGCAGACGCTTTTATCCAAAGCGACTTACACAAGCAAGGTTCTAGTTAGGAGAGAACAACGAGAGTAAGTGTTAGAAAGCTAAGTTCTGGTCCAACAGGACATAGGTGCTACAAGGCAGTGCTATGAGGCAATGCATAGAGTGCATAGAAGCAAATTTATTTATTTTTTTTTGGTTACCCGGGCCATTAGGTGAGAAGGTATTTGCTAAAGAGCTGGGTCTTTATCCTTTTCTTAAGGATTCAGAGGGACTCTGCGGATCGAATGGAGTTTGGTAACTCGTTCCACCACCGGGGAACCACAGAAGAAGAGTCTGGCTAGAGACTTAGGGCCTTGCTGTGGTGGCAGAGGAGGAACCACAGAAGAAGAGTCTGGATAGAGACTTAGGGCCTTGCTGTGGTGGCAGAGGAGGAACCACAGAAGAAGAGTCTGGATAGAGACTTCAGCATCAGGCGCCGCTCCTTGGCAGAGCGTAGTGAGCGGGAGGGAGCGTAGACCTGAATGAGGGAGTTCAGGTCGGTCGGAGCCGTTTTGGTTATTGTTTTGTAGGCGAGCATCAAGGACTTGAACTTGATGGTGGCGACTGGGAGCCAGAGGAGGGAGATGAACAGCGGAGTGACATGTGCTCTGTTGGGCCGTGCCGCCACGTTCTGGATCATCTGCAGAGGTTTGAGCTACATGCCGGAGCCCTGCCAGGAAGGAGATGCAGTAGTCAAGGCTGATATTACAAGAGCCTGAACCAGGAGCTGAGCTGCATGTTCAGACAGGTAGGGTCTGATCTTCCTGATGTTGTACAGAGCAAATCCACATGACCGAGCAACAGAAGTCACATGATCCTTGAAGGTTAGCTGGTCATCAATCATGACACCCAAGTTTCTGGCAGACTTTGTGGGAATGAGCTCAGTTGATTGGAGCTGGATACTGATCTGTTGTTGTACAGAGGGACTGGCTGGGATGACAAGGAGCTCAGTCTTTGACAAGTTAAGCTGAAGGTGGCGTTCCTTCATCCAAGCCGAGATGTCGGCGAGGCATGCCGATATAATGTAGCGTCTGAAACTGAGTCATTCCTATGTTCCCAGAATCCTATGTTCCCCAGCTCTGTATAGAACATAATGGGAACCTGAAAAAGATTTTCCCCCAAGAGTTAGAGTCAAGTTTGAGTAAAATTTTATCCACAGGACCACCCAGACTCTTTAATATTCTCTGCCGGGTCAGATTTGACACATCAGGCCGATCAGTGTGAGTTTCTGCTTTATTAGACAGTCCCAGTAGAGAGAGACGGGACAGACCAGCAGAGAGATGGGACAGACCAGCAGAGAGACGGGACAGACCAGCAGAGAGACGGGACAGACCAGCAGAGGGACCGGGACAGACCAGCAGAGGGACGGGACAGACCAGCAGAGGGACGGGGACGGGACTCGGACCCGTCAGGACGGAGGCTCAGTGGGTCTGATGCTCTGCCAGCGGTCAGCATGGTTTAGAAGATGGTGGACCACAGCGATGAGACTAAAGAGACATTTCTACTTCTGCGTCAAAGCGTCTCCGTAGCTTCCTGCTCCTCCCAAACTGTAACCGGGCGACTCAAGACCAGAAGAGCTGTGATTGGCCGCTCGGTGGCTCCGCCTCCTGTCTCCTCCTGCGGGCCGACAGCGAAGACAACACGGAGGTTCAGACGTTCATCTGGACCACAGATCAGCTCCGATTATAAACTGAAAGAAAGATCCACAACATGAGTTTCACCTCGACTTCTTCTGTGGTGCCGAAGCAGAACTAATGCTCACACTATGATATCCTCTCTCTTTTCTATCTCTCCTCCTCCTCCTCCTCTCTCTCCTCCTCCTCTCTCTCTCTCCTTCTCCTTCTCCAGTTCTTCGCCATCTTTGCGTTCTCCACCTGTGGGAGTTATTCTGGGATGTTCCGGATGTCGGTGGACTGTAAGAACCGGACGGAGAGCGACCTGAGCATCGAGGTGGAGTTCGAGTATCCGTTCAGGTCAGTTCAGCTCCGACAGAACACACTGCATGGCTATCTGTCTGTCTGTCTACCTGTCTAACTGACCACCTGTCTAACTGACTGAGCTGTTTAACTGACCACCTGTCTAACTGTCCACCTGTCTAACTGACTGAGCTGTTTAACTGACCACCTGTCTAACTGACTGAGCTGTTTAACTGACCACCTGTCTAACTGTCCACCTGTCTAACTGACAAACTGTCTAACTGACCACCTGTCTAACTGACTGAGCTGTTTAACTGACCACCTGTCTAACTGACAAACTGTCTAACTGACCACCTGTCTAACTGACAAACTGTCTAACTGACCACTTGTCTAACTGACAAACTGTCTAACTGACCACCTGTCTAACTGACCACCTGTCTAACTGATTCAGCTGTCTAACTGACCACCTGTCTAACTGACTGAGCTGTTTAACTGACCACCTGTCTAACTGTCCACCTGTCTAACTGACAAACTGTCTAACTGACCACCTGTCTAACTGACTGAGCTGTTTAACTGACCACCTGTCTAACTGACAAACTGTCTAACTGACCACCTGTCTAACTGACAAACTGTCTAACTGACCACTTGTCTAACTGACAAACTGTCTAACTGACCACCTGTCTAACTGACCACCTGTCTAACTGATTCAGCTGTCTAACTGCCCACCTGTCTAACTGACTGAGCTGTTTAACTGCCCACCTGTCTAACTGTCCACCTGTCTAACTGCCCACCTGTCTAACTGATTCAGCTGTCTAACTGCCCACCTGTCTAACTGACTGAGCTGTTTAACTGCCCACCTGTCTAACTGTCCACCTGTCTAACTGCCCACCTGTCTAACTGTCCACCTGTCTAACTGCCCACCTGTCTAACTGATTCAGCTGTCTAACTGCCCACCTGTCTAACTGATTCAGCTGTCTAACTGACCACCTGTCTAACTGACTGAGCTGTTTAACTGACCACCTGTCTAACTGACAAACTGTCTAACTGCCCACCTGTCTAACTGACTGAGCTGTTTAACTGCCCACCTGTCTACCTGTCTAACTGATAAACTGTCTAACTGCCCACCTGTCTAACTGATTCAGCTGTCTAACTGCCCACCTGTCTAACTGATTCAGCTGTCTAACTGACCACCTGTCTAACTGACAAACTGTTTAATTGTCCACCTGTCTAACTGATAAACTGTCTAACTGTCCACCTGTCTAACTGATAAACTGTCTAACTGACAAACTGTCTAACTATCCACCTGTCTAACTGATAAACCAACACCAACCAACCATTTAGGAACACCCTAGCAACAACCTAGGACACCTTAGCAACCGCCTAGAAACACCCTAGCAACCACCTAACACACTTTAGCAACTGCCTAGAACCTGTCTAACTACTTGTGTGACTGACCACCTGTCTAACTGACTAACCTGTCCATCTCTCTCTCTCTCTCTCTCTCTCTCTCTCTCTCTCTGTCTCTCTCTCTCTCTCTCTCTCTCTCTCTCTCTCTCTCCCTCCCAGACTGCACCAGGTGTATTTTGACGCTCCCACCTGTAAGGGCGGGAACCCGGAGCGTCTCTTCCTGGTCGGAGACTACTCTTCCTCCGCTGAGTTCTTCGTCACCATCGGCGTCTTCGCCTTCCTCTACTCCACCGCGGCTCTCAGCATCTACGTCTTCGCCTTCGACAAATACAAGGAGAACAACAAGGGGCCGCTGATCGTGAGTCTGGACAAATCCTCCTTCTGACTGGTGGGCTGACGAAGCCTCCTGAGCCAGCTTAGCTTAGCTACAAAGCTAGTCAGAGTAAATTTGAGTTAATATACAAACTCTTTGGGTAAATGAAAACAGCAACTTAAAATCTGAGATAAGATGCGGCTCTTTTTCTTTGAACTGATTTTGCTGTCGTTTATCTGTTGCAGCCTACAGTCTTTATTTTAGAAGAAAAACAAAACCAATGCTTCCTTTACATAGAAAAGTGTTAAAAAGTCTTTATTCCATTGGCTTGTTCAAAGAACAAAAACGCTCCAACACGTTTCAGCATCGGCCTTCACTTCAAACAATCCCATGTTCAGTATTATTATTGTTGTGTTGTTATCATGTTGGGCCAGAGCCGACGCTGAGCTGACCTCAGCCGACCTTCAGAAGGGGAATGTTTAATGTATTCAGTTTAGCTATTTCTTCGCTCTTACTGGCTAAAATTCTGTTGTGTTGTTTGTAGCTGCTTCTCTAGTCTCAGTACAGCAGCCATGTTGGTTTGTTTTTGGGCGTGGCAGCTGCTGTCGGACCAGTGACATCACAGTACTGACCTCTGCTGAAGTGAACCCTGGGAAATGTAGTGCAAAACACCACAGCAATGGTCGCTTTTCACCAAAATCAAGAATAAAGAAAAAACAGGAATTCATAGTGTGTGTGTGTGTGTGTGTGTGTGTGTGTGTGTGTGTGTGTGTGTGTGTGTGTGTGTGACAGGACCTGGGTGTGACGGCAGTGTTTACCTTCATGTGGTTGGTCAGTTCGGCGGCCTGGGCTAAAGGTCTGTCTGATGTGAAGACGGCCACCGATCCGGACAAGGTGCTCACTCTGATCTCCGCCTGCGAAGACCTCGCCAACCGCTGCCGCGAGGTTCACGACCCCGTGATGTCAGGACTCAACACCTCTGTGGTGAGAGGGGTTTAAAACTCTGAACCTCTGTGGTGAGAGGGGTTTAAAACTCTGAACCTCTGTGGTGGGAGGGGTTTAAACCACTGAACCTCTGTGGTGAGAGGGGTTTAAAACTCTGAACCTCTGTGGTGGGAGGGGTTTAAAACTCTGAACCTCTGTGGTGGGAGGGGTTTAAAACTCCGAACCTCTGTGGTGAGAAGTTTAAAACACTGAACCTCTGTGGTGGGAGGGGTTTAAAACTCTGAACCTCTGTGGTGAGAAGTTTAAAACTCTGAACCTCTGTGGTGGGAGGGGTTTAAAACTCTGAACCTCTGTGGTGAGAGGGGTTTAAAACACTGAACCTCTGTGGTTCTCTCCTCTCCTCTCCTCTCCTCTTCTCTCCTCTCCTCTCCTCCTCTCCTCCTCTCTTCTCTTCTCTTCTCTTCTCTCCTCCTCTCTCCTCTCCTCCTCTCCTCTCCTCTCCTCTCCTCTCCTCTCTTCTCTTCTCTTCTCTTCTCTTCTCTTCTCTTCTCTCCTCCTCTCTCCTCTCTTCTCCTCTCCTCCTCTCTTCTCCTCTCTTCTCTTCTCTTCTCTCCTCCTCTCTCCTCTCTTCTTCCTCCCAGGCGTTTGGTTTCATCAACCTGATCCTGTGGGGGGGAAACCTGTGGTTCGTGTTTAAGGAGACGGGCATCATCGCTCCCTTCATGCGAGCTCCTCCTCCTCAGGAGAAGCAGGCTGCGCCGGACGCTTACGCCCAGCAGGGGGCGTACGAGCAAGATCCGTACGCCAGCAACCAGGGAGGCTACCAGCCGGACTACAGCCAGCAGGGCTACAACCAGGTGACACACTGAGCGCCCCCTGCAGGCCACTGACAGCAACACATACTGTAGAATACAATGGCAGCAGTAGTAGCAGTAATAGCAGTAGCAGTAGTAGTTTTTTATTTATTTGAATTTTATTTGATAGGGATGATGCAATTTAACATAGTTCCAATACAGAGCATGAATCTGATGCACAGAGAGTTTATAGCTATTGCTAATTTTCAACTCTTGTCCCTAGTTGGGCTTTTACATGTACAGTGTAATTAAAATATACAGATTTCAGTATCATAAAACCACAATACACTACAGATATGGAAATACAATAAAATACACATACCACAATACACCAATACACATACACCATACACCAATAGTAATTTAGAGTACAATTAGCTAAAAATGAGTACAGCTCTGGTTTGCTTTTAGCCGGCACTTAACCTTTGTTGTAAAAGATTTTATATCTGGAATTAATTTGATTTTAGTTGGTAATGTGTTCCAGAGTTGACAGCCCTTTATAGAGAAAGCTGACTGTCCAAATTTAGATCTGTGATGTGGTATTTTACAGCTGCCATTCACCAGGCTCCTAGTTACTCTGTTACTGTCTTGTCTTTGGAAATATCTGGAAAGAGGCTCTGGGGCTCGACTGTTGATACATGTGAAAAATAATTTGAGAAAACAAAAGTGAGTAAAGCTCTCAAGGCTAAGTAGATTGTATCTTTTTAGTATGTGACAGTGATGCCACCAGACAGGCTTTTTGTCCATTATCTTCAGTGCCTGATTGTATAAGGATGTGAGGTGTCTGACTGTAGACGGTGCTGCTTGAGCCCATACTGTCATACAATATGAAAAATGAGAGAAAATCATAGAGTGCATAAATAACTGGGCTGCCTGAGTGGGTATATAGTGCCTGATTAATTTGAAACAATTATGGTTGGTCTTTACTGTTTTTGAAATCTTCTTTACATGTTTATCAAATTTAAGTTGTGGATCTAAGATTATTCCTAAGAACTTGAAATCATTGACCTCCTTTATTTCTTCATTCCGTATCTTGATTTTAAAATTTTTAAGTGAGCCCTGTTTTCTAATGGAGAAACACATAGAAACAGTTTTTTTTTAAATTCAATACAAGATGATTATGTTGCAGCCACTGATGGACATCATCCAAATATGCAGTTAGGATCTTCGCTGCCTTGCTAGGTGATTTAGCTGGTACATATAAGACCGCGTCATCTGCATAAAGCTGGCAGCCGGCCTCTGGGCAGGTCGTTTATAAACAGACTGAAAAGCAGCGGACCAAGGATTGAACCTTGGGGAATACCCATTCTGTTGTTTAAAAGGGACGACTTTTCTTGGTCAACTTTCACACACTGCTCTCTAGTCTGAAGATATGACTCAAACCAATCAACTGCTTGTTTAGAAAAATTGAATGTAGACAACTTAGACAGGAGAATGCCGTGGTGTCAAACGTCTTCTTCAGGTCAAGAAACACTCAAGCCCCCACGACATTACCCCCATCCAAGGAACGCTTTACATTTTCAATGAAATAATGATTTGCAGTTTCTGTGGAGTATTTTGGTCTAAAACCAAATTGTTGTGAATGAAGGAGTTGATTGGTCTCTAGATGGTCAACTAGCTGTGCTGCCACAACCTTCTCAAGTACACAGGACAGGACAGGAAGAACAGAAATAGGGCGATAGTTGCATATCAGATCATGATCCCCTGCTTTGAAGACTGGTGTAATGACTGCTTTTTTCCAGTTATTTGGGAATTTGCTGGTCCTAATTGATAAATTGATGAGATGAGTCACAGGTCTTATCAATATAGAGCTGTATTTCTTAATGAAACAAGTGTCCAAATTATAAATGTCTTTTGCCTTAGAATTTGCAGTAGCAGTAGTAGCGGTGGTAGTAGTATTTGTAATAGTAGTCAATGTGAATTAGTATATTTTACTCTCTGAGTACCAGTCTCCATGACGACAGAACAGATGTCAGGTCAGTTCATGTTGTTCCTGCCTGTCGTCTCCTGCAGGAGGCGGAGTTCGGTCAGGGTTACGGACAGCAGGGGGCGCCGACCTCCTTCTCCAATCAGATGTGAGCAGACAGGAAGCAGGTGAGTCACACAGGAAGTAGTGGCTTAGAGGTCACTTCCTGTTTGGTCAGATAAATTCTATGAGGAGCAAAAATAATTTATTCTTAAAATCACAGTTTCAAACAGCTTTGTGTGTGTGTGTGTGTGGGGGGGGGGTGTTAGGTGTGTCTGTCTGTGTGTGTGTGTGTGGGGGGGGGGGGTGTATTACATGAGTGTTTCATTCTATCAACACTTTCTCATCTTCTTCCTTTTTCCTCCACAGAGGCGTTGGAGTGAACAACAAGTGGGTCGCCTACAACCTACCCACAATGCAACACTCCTGCGCAGTTAAAGTGGGGAGGGTGGGGTGGGGGGAGGGGCTTGGGTGGAGGGGGGGGGGGTGATGAAGGAGAGGAGGAGTGTAGATGTTCACTATATTGATCGATGTGTAAATGAAAAGAGAGTTATAACGAATCCATAACTTGAACAAAGCACCAAAACAACGAAGAGGTTGAAAAACTACAAAACGCATCAAAATAAATTTATGAAACAACGGATGATGTTGATAAGAATTCATCATATTGAAATACAGAATCTCTTGAGAGAATGTATTTGTTTGTGTTGTATAGAACAAATATATAGACTGAACTCTTTCTCAATGTTTCCTCCTGTTCTGCTGAGAAAACTGAAAACTTCCAACCAACAGGCATGAAGCTGCTGTTCAGACCAGGTCCCACAGCAAACCACTTCCAAACCACTTCCAAACCACTTCCAAACCATATACAAATTAGTTCCAAACTACATCCAAACCACATGCAAACCACTTCAAACCACATCCAAATTCAAACCACATCCAAATCCAAACCACTTGCAAATCCAAACCGCATCCAAATTAGTTCCAGACCCAAACCACAGCCATACCAAATCTAAACCACATTCAAATCCAAACCCCATCTGAATCCAAATCACATCCAAACTAGTTCCAAACCCAAACCACATCCAAATCCAGATGGAAATGCAGCTAGGCCTCCTTCCCACCTGCATTAACCTGTGTTCTGCTGATCAGACTGTAATCTAATCTAATCCAGGTCCAAACACATTGAAGATCTGATGGTCCAGACCGGCTGGAGACATTTCATTAACAACAAACTGTAAACACCAGTCTCCAATCCACAGAAAAGAAACCTTCGTGCAGGAATCCAACCAGGAAGCAAACAGAAACCAACAGGCAGTAAAGACCAGGAGAGGAAGTGATACGCGTGACAATCTGCTGAGGGAAAGAGAACCAGGTTTCTGTTACTGGAGACAGCAGGTCTAAATCTAGTCCGGTTCCATCAGATCTAAACAGTCTGGATAGATGTGGATCAGACCAGGAAGCAGCTGCAGACCCTCAGACAGCAGGAGGAGGAACCTGGGGCTGGATCAATGTGTTCTTAAGACAGATCTGAAGAAATGACATAAGAGGAAAATTTAGGAAGTTCTTAAGAAGGCTCTTAAGTGCAATTCCTCAATATTTTCTTAGTAAAAGTCTCATTTTTTTTATGAATTTCTTTAATTTTCCTACTTAAGAACTTCTCAAAAAAGGCCTGAATCAATTCTGGTTAATAAACTTTAGGCTTACTGCCATTGAGGCTAGGAGACAAGGCTAGGAGACTAGGAGACAAGGCTAGGAGGCTAGGAGACAAGGCTAGGAGGCTAGGAGACAGGCTAGGAGGCTAGGAGACAAGGCTAGGAGACTAGGAGACAAGGCTAGGAGGCTAGGAGACAGGCTAGGAGGCAACCCAAAGTGCTTCCATCTACAAAACAATTGTGGAAAAACCTATTTAGAGCAACTAGAGCAAAGATTTAAACATTGGTTGCTGTTAACTGTAAAATCTGCAGCTTATTTCCAACAGACATGAGACAGAGGCCTACCTGGCCCTACACCAAATAAAGCTTTACAATAAATGTTCATCTTAATGTTAGGTGTAGGGGAACCTATGAAGACTTTGAACTATAACCTACTTGTCTAAAATGTGTTTAAATATATGATATTAGAGGCTTACCTTTTCACTGTAGGAGTTTTAAGACAGGTGAAGGGCCGTCTGAAAGTTAAGAAGAAAATCAACAACAAATTTGACAACTTTCATTTCAAGAATACCATTTATTCCTAAGTTTTTTCTTAGGAAGAAACATAAGAAGAAAGTTAAGAAAATATATAAGAACTGTTTTTGAGAATAGCATTTTTTCCTATTTTTTTCCTGAAGACTAAAATTAAGAAAAAAATGGCACTTGAGAAGATTTTTTTTCTGAAGAGGGTTTTGTGAATCCAGCCCCTGGTCTGCTTTGATGCAGCTGCTGTCAGAGTGAACAGTCCAGCCTGAAGACCAGGTTCCTCCTGCTGACTGAGGGTCTGACAACAGCTGCATCAAACTCTTCTTCTTCTTCTTCTTCTTCTTCTCCTGTTTCCTGCAGTAAACCTGCTGTCTAACCAGACTTCCTCCTCTGCTAAACTAACAAAATGTTTTTAGCAACACGACTTCCTGAGCGTCTGCCGTCTCACTGCATGTAAACATTAGGAAGTGATGTCATCATAGTGTGACGCAGGAGACAGATGTCATGTGACTCCAGGTGTTAGTCATCATATCTAATCCAGTCTGGACACCAGCTTCATGCTCACACCAGGGGGAATCCGGATCCAAAATGGCTCCTCTCTACAATTTGCACTGTTTTTGTGTTTTGTTGAAGCTTCGTTCGTCCGTCTCACATTCCTCCTCCTCCTCTCTCCACATGAGAGACGAGGACGCTGCAGAAATGTCCATCTAACTAATTATCTTAACTGTCTTGAAATCTTATTTTACTTGAAACAAGTGACACAAAACCTGCGGTTGGAGATGATTCCACTGGTTTCTAATGCAGCTCGGCAGCGTTTTACTAAAATCTGAAATATGTTTCACTTCTAAAACGCTGTGAGGAAACTGATAGAAAACAACAACACCTCCTCTCTATTGGAAAAAAAAGGAGAAAAAAGAGACCAATCAGACCGCCTGCTGCTGTATTATCTGACTCAAAAAGAAAAAAGAAAGCTCCCTAACCGGCCAATCACAGACGAGGTGACGTCACCTCCAGACAAAACCTCAGCGGTCCAAAAAGCATCAGGTTTTGGTGTCAGTCAGGATCAAAGAGCGAGGGCTTCTTTCTAGAGCCGCCATTTTGCACCGAGAGACGTTCAACAATCATACAGGGAGAGATCCATCAGAGAAGAGGAGAGAGACCAGTTTCTCCACCACAGGAGCAGGAGAGAGACCAGAATGCATTGCAGGAGCAGGAGAGAGACCAGAATGCATTGCAGGAGCAGGAGAGAGACCAGAATGCATTGCAGGAGCAGGAGAGAGACCAGAATGCACTGCAGCAGAGAGACAGGATGAGGTTTGAGGAAGGAGGACAACTCTCACTCAGAGAAACCCTCTCTCTCTCTCTCTCTGTCTCTCTCTCTCTCTCTCTCTCTCTTTGCCATCATCCAGGTCGTCATCCTGGTGCCAGCAGGGGGCCGGCCCCGCCTCACCCCGCCGGCCGGTCTCTCTCTCTGTGTGTCTCTCTCTCTGTCTCTCTCTCTCTGTCTCTCTCTCTGTGTGTGTGTGTGTCTCTCTCTCTCTCTCTCTCTCTCTGTCTCTCTCTCTCTGTCTCTCTCTCTCTCTGTCTCTCTCTCTCTCTGTCTCTCTCTCTCTGTCTCTCTCTCTGTCTCTCTCTCTCTCTGTCTCTCTCTCTGTCTCTCTCTCTCTCTCTCTCTCTCTCTCTCCATGTACAACCCACAGCTGAAAGCAACAAGTCCACTCCTCTTCTCAGGAGGTTGTTGAAAAGCATTCTGGGAAATGTAGTAAATCCCTAACTAGGCAGGCTGAGGAAAGTAGCTTCACCTGAACAGTAAATTTTAAGCTGCACTTGTGGAATCATCTCAACTGGTTTTAAGAAAAGAAAAAAAGATTTTAAGCTTGAAGACACGAGATTCAAAACTTTACGACTCGATGAAGCAGCATGAAGACAGATGGACGTTTCTCACAGCGCACAAAGACAACAGAGTTGTTGTTGTTGTTGTAGTTTTTTTGTTTTTTTTTAAATGTTATCCACACCGCTCGACCAATCAGCAGTGGGCATGAGCTGTTTGTTAATACTGAGAAATGTTGTAAAGGAATATTTATGGAACTTTCTGGAAAATCTTGTTGCTTCTTTTGGTTCTTCTGGAAATGAAAAGCTGTTTAGTCGGTTTCTTCCTCCGCATGGTGACGTCTTCTTCTGCTGTGATGTACAGTACTGATGTGACCCCTGTTCTCCTGTACAGGCTGCCTGTGTGTGTGTGTGTGTGTGTGTGTGTGTGTGTGTGTGTGTGTGTGTGTGTGTGTGTTGGGACGGAGACTGTGTGTGTGTGTGTGTGTGTTGGAAATAGTAAATGACTAGCTGTGTGTGTGTTTTCAGTTTCATTACCTGTCGATGTTCCCTCTCTCTCTCTCCCTCTCTGTCTCTCTCTCTCTCTCTCTTTCTGCATCCCCTCTTCCTTTTTTATTTCTTTCTTCTTGCTTTCTTCCCTTATCTTCCCCTTTCTCTTCTTTTCCTTGTTTTCTTAAATTTTCTTTTTTCTATTCTTTTTCCTATCCCTTTCTTCTTCTCTTCTTTCTGCTCTTCCCTCTCTCCTCTCTTCCTCTCCTTGTCTCCTCTCCTTGTCTCCTCTCCTCTCCTCCTCTCCTTGTCTCCTCTCCTCTCCTCCTCTCTGTTTTGTAGATAGTCGTTGTTCTTCTTGTCGTTCTTCTTGTGACTCTCCTCCGGCTCTGTGATGTAACTTCCTGTAAAATGATATTCTGTTCAGCATCGGTTACCACGGCAACAGTGGCGGTGTTGACAACAGTGTGTGTGTGTGTGTGTGTGTGAATCGTTGCTATGGAGAACCCCCCCCCCCCCCCCCTGCTGTGTTTATTCTATGGATCCAGTGGAAAAGTTTCAATAAAGAAGAAACTCATCAGTCTGTTTCTGTTTTAATGGTCGGAGGAGGAGGAGGAGGAGGAGGAGGAGGAGGAGGAGGAGGGATGAAGAGCGAACAGATGAGTGAGTGAGTGAGTGAGTGAATGAGTTAATTAGTTAATAGCTGAAAGAATGAATGAATAAATGGCTGAATGAACTAACAAATAAAAGAGAGATTTAAGAAAACTGGGAGACAGGTGAAGGACTGAATCATGTTCTTCAGCGTTTTGTTGAGCCTGGTCAAGCTGGTCTGGACCGAGCGGAGGTCTGGCAGCTGGTCTGGACCGAGCGGAGGTCTGGCAGCTGGTCTGGACCGAGCGGAGGTCTGGCAGCTGGTCTGGACTCAATCTCTGAACCCATCGTCTATCGGTCTGATGACGATGGGCCAATATTTGGGGGTTTCCGGTGTAGCCAGCGGACATCCGGGCCAAGACTTCCTCTTCCTGAGCCGGTCTGTTTACAGTCCGATTAGCGACTTGAGACACGAGAGTCGAACATTTTTCCACACAAAACACAAACATCGATACTTTCTGTAGGTGTTTTAGGTCCGGACGACATTTGGGCTAATCTCTATAAACAGATATCTGCATATGAGACTCGTCTCTCAGCTCCGACTCCGTTCTCATGTCTCAAGTTGCTAATTGGACTGTAAACAATGACCGGAGCACGGAAGAGGAAGTCTTGGCCCGGATGTCCACTGGCTGCACCGGAAACCCCCAAATATTGGCTGTCGCCCCCAGAGTCTAATCGTCGGACCGATAGACGATGGGTTCAGAGATCGGTCTGGACTGAGCAGCTGGTCCAGATGAGTACTAAGTGAAGAGTGAAGCGCTTTGATCAGTCAGAATCTCTTTCCAGGATCCAGCTCAGCAGAAACACTGAAACAACGTCTGTGCGACACTCTGGTGTTTTGCCTGTGGAGAGCGAGGTGTGGAACCCAGCGGGACCAGGACCGAGCCGAAGACCTGAAGACCTGAAGACCTGAAGTCCAACCGGTCTGCAACAAGGACTTCAAGTAAAGGTTTTGGCTCAAAGCGTCTCGGAGCGGCAGGAGAGTCAACTGACTGACATTCACACTGAGAAATATGATCTCATGGCGCTTTTCCACCGCATGGTACCGGCTCGACTCAACTCGCCTTTTTTGGTTTTCCACTGGCCAAGTACCAGGTACCAGGTACCATACTACCTGGTACCTGGTACTTTTTTTCGTAGCACCTCCGTCGAGGTTCCAAGCGAGCTGATGCGAGCTGAGGAGATACCAAAAGGAGACGTGAAAACACTGCAGACCACTGATTGGTCAGAGAATCGTCATCGTGACACGGGCTAATGCTAACGTTAGCTAGCAGGTTAGCTTACCCTCTTGCGTCGCCTTGAGCAGCCAGAGAGCAGTCTGCTGTCTCGCTGCCTTCAGCCTCTTCTGAAATAAAATCTGTTTCCTTGCTGTGATACCGAGAATCAAGAACACCGTCCCTTCGATATCCTCCATTGTTGCTGTGTGTGTCGCGTTTCATGCGGCGTTGTGGCGTCGCTATGACGACCAGTTGTGGGGGGTGGGGCACATTGAGGGGGTACTATCTGCAGTGGAAAACCTTACTACCAAAAGCGAGTTGAGTCGAGGCGAGGCGAGTTGAGCCGGTACCATGCGGTGGAAAAGCGGCATAACAAACACATGATCTAACAAACACATGATCTAACAAACACATGATCTAACAAACAACAAACACATGAACTAACAAACACATGATCTAACAAACACATGATCTAACAAACACATGATCTAACAAACACATGATCTAACAAACACATGATCTAACAAACAACAAACACATGAACTAACAAACACATGAACTAACAAACACATGATCTAACAAACAAACACATGAACTAACAAACAACAAACACATGATCTAACAAACACATGATCTAACAAACAACAAACACATGAACTAACAAACACATGATCTAACAAACACATGATCTAACAAACAACAAACACATGAACTAACAAACACATGAACTAACTAACACATGATCTAACAAACAAACACATGAACTAACAAACAACAAACATGAACTAACAAACAACAAACACATGAACTAACAAACACATGATCTAACAAACACATGATCTAACAAACAAACACATGAACTAACAAACAACAAACACATGAACTAACAAACACATGATCTAACAAACACATGATCTAACAAACAACAAACACATGAACTAACAAACACATGATCTAACAAACAAACACATGAACTAACAAACAACAAACACATGAACTAACAAACAACAAACACATGAACTAACAAACACATGATCTAACAAACACATGATCTAACAAACAACAAACACATGAACTAACAAACACATGATCTAACAAACAACAAACACATGAACTAACAAACACATGAACTAACAAACAACAAACACATGAACTAACAACACATGATCTAACAAACACATGATCTAACAAACACATGATCTAACAAACAACAAACACATGAACTAACAAACACATGATCTAACAAACACATGATCTAACAAACACATGATCTAACAAACACATGATCTAACAAACACATGATCTAACAAACAACAAACACATGAACTAACAAACACATGAACTAACAAACACATGATCTAACAAACAAACACATGAACTAACAAACAAAACAAACACATGATCTAACAAACACATGATCTAACAAACAACAAACACATGAACTAACAACACATGATCTAACAACACATGATCTAACAAAACAACAAACACATGAACTAACAAACACATGAACTAACAAACACATGATCTAACAAACAAACACACATGATCTAACAAACACAGGAACAAACACATGAACTAACAAACAACAAACACATGAACTAACAAACACATGATCTAACAAACACATGATCTAACAAACACATGAACTAACAAACAACAAACACATGAACTAACAAACACATGATCTAACAAACACATGATCTAACAAACAACAAACACATGAACTAACAAACACATGATCTAACAAACAACACATGAACTAACAAACAACAAACACATGAACTAACAAACAACAAACACATGAACTAACAAACACATGATCTAACAAACACATGATCTAACAAACAACAAACACATGAACTAACAAACACATGATCTAACAAACAACAAACACATGAACTAACAAACACATGAACTAACAAACAACAAACACATGAACTAACAAACACATGATCTAACAAACAACAAACACATGAACTAACAAACACATGATCTAACAAACAAACACATGATCTAACAAACACATGAACTAACAAACACATGATCTAACAAACAACAAACACATGAACTAACAAACACATGATCTAACAAACAAACACATGATCTAACAAACACATGAACTAACAAACACATGATCTAACAAACAAACACATGAACTAACAAACACCAAACACATGAACTAACAAACAACAAACACATGAACTAACAAACAACAAACACATGAACTAACAAACACATGAACTAACAAACACATGATCTAACAAACAACAAACACATGAACTAACAAACACATGAACTAACAAATACATGAACTAACAAACACATGATCTAACAAACAAACACATGAACTAACAAACAACAAACACATGAACTAACAAACAACAAACACATGAACTAACAAACACATGAACTAACAAACACATGATCTAACAAACACATGAACTAACAAACACATGATCTAACAAACAAACACATGATCTAACAAACAACAAACACATGAACTAACAAACACATGAACTAACAAACACATGAACTAACAAACAAACACATGAACTAACAAACAACAAACACATGAACTAACAAACAACAAACACATTAACTAACAAACAAATGAACTAACAAACACATGATCTAACAAACACATGAACTAACAAACACATGAACTAACAAACACATGAACTAACAAACAACAAACACATGAACTAACAAACACATGATCTAACAAACACATGAACTAACAAACACATGAACTAACAAACAACAAACACATGAACTAACAAACACATGAACTAACAAACACATGATCTAACACATGAACTAACAAACAACAAACACATGATCTAACAAACACATGAACTAACAAACACATGAACTAACAAACACATGATCTAACAAACACATGATCTAACAAACAACAAACACATGAACTAACAAACACATGAACTAACAAACACATGATCTAACAAACAACAAACACATGAACTAACAAACACATGAACTAACAAACACATGATCTAACAAACAACAAACACATGATCTAACAAACACATGATCTAAC